>NC_083110.1:41421350-41595591 GCF_949774975.1 Lagenorhynchus albirostris | reverse complement strand
AAATTAAGTCCTACTGGCTCGGGCCCTAGCCCGGTTGAGGCTCCCTGCTTCAGTGGGTAAAGGTTCTTTTTCCATTCGGGTTCAAAGTAGCCAAATAACTAAATCGAAGCTGAGATAGATGCAGCACAAGCTTTATTCAGTGGCCAAAGAATGGAGAAGCAGGAGCTTAGTTCACAGATCAACTTCTTGCCATGTGGTGAGACGGATTTGATTTTAAAGAGTAAAGACAAAGGAAGGAGGATTGAGGCTAATGATAGGGAAGCATATGCGTTAGTCTACCAGGGAAGGGGCAGGGCTTTTTGAGGGCTTGGGGTGCCACCTTCTTTTTATCCTTTTTTGGTCCTTAATATCTGGTCATGGCCACCAGTAGGTATGTCATTTAATATGCTAAAGTAGTAAAATCAGCATGTATTGAGACTCAGGGTCTGTGGAGGTCGGATTCATGGCCATCTTGGTCCCAGCTTGTTCCATCTAGTTTATTTGTTTATCTCTCCCTATAGCTTCCTTTCTTATTTCTGGACTGTCTAACTTAAAGACTTATGTTAACTCTTACTAAAAGTGGGGGTTGATGGGGTTTGAGTAAGGACCTGGCACAGCTCTGGCAACAAAATCCTCCCTTCCCTTGTGACTGCTCCTTATTCTTGAGGGACGCTGAAGGGTGAAGTTCTGTCTTCTAAAGCTGCTTCCTGCTGAACATGGGCATAGTTTTCCCCTAGATTTGAGGAGTAAAACTCTTCCCTGACTCACCTAAAATAAGTCTGATTGTCTCCAGGCCGCAGTCTCAGTTGCTTGTTCTCTTGTGTTAGTATCATCTGAAGTTTGGTGGCCTCAAGCCACTTACTAACGAAGTTGACAAGGCAGTTAAAGAGGCAAGGCCCGAAGATAAGCAGGAGGGTAATAGCAGTTGGTGGGCCAAGAAATGGAAGAAAACAGGTTAAGCTGGGGAAGCTCTGTTTTATCATATTCCACATGTAGCTTGGATCTGGACCTTGTGTGTTATATCTATGTAACCACTGAACTTTCTTATGTACCTTTTTTATATTTACTTCAATCTGACCAGAGTTATTGACATCCATGCAACAGGTTTTATTAATAACTGTGCAAACTTCCCCTTACTTAGCCAGGAGATACTCAATGACTAGACTGTTGTTGAGGACAACATTTGCTAGGGAATCTATAGAAGTACGGAGTCCTTGTAAGTCCTTATAAGGCATCCCCTGTATTTTTGGATAATTCCTCAAGGGCTCATGTGAGATTTTGTAAAGTAGTTTCATGGTATGTGAAACCTCCTTAGGAGGCCGCCTGTCTGAAAGCAATCCGTACTTCTGCTAGAATGGGTCTTATTTTCCTTGTAGCTCAGGGCTGAGTGACATTATGAATGCTTACACCTAGATTCTGAGAACTTAGCTGGCCTAGCGTGTTTTGTTCCCCAAATTAGGCATTATCTAAACAAGGATAGGCTAGAGCTCATCCCAGAGAAGGAAAGGAGTTGGGGTTGTTCTGATGGGACAGAGTCCAGAGAAGCCCTAGGGTGTTATTGGAAGTTCCTCCCTTTGGTAGGGGCTGTTGATAGGGGTGGTGGCAGCAAGTCTGGTTAGAGTGATGGCACTTTAGAGTGAGTGTCTTGTATTCATTAGAGATGTTAATGTGAGGGGTGAGGTCCAAGCAGGGAAGCTGTGTTAAGTATGGGATGTGAACTTCAAGAGAGATAGGTTTTAGTAGACCTAGTTAGCCAAGGTGAGAGTGAGGTTGTCATTTTGGGGGGCAAAATGTAATACCTTGAATCTATAGGTGTCACTTTGAGGGTGGTTGTGACAGATCCAGCACTGGGATCGATTTTATCCACAGGCTGTAATTCTCAAGAAATTTACTACTGACTTCCCATTCTGCGTTGATGGTTGTAAGAGGTAGGGCAGAAAGAGTTAAGAAGTATAGACAATGGTAGACATTCATCTCGCTTTCAGTATTAATATTCCCTATATCTAGCATGAACAGAGGAGATGTTTTCCAGGAGGAGGGGGTTTGGTAGAACAGCAGAAGCCAAGTAAGGCAATGGCAATGACAAGGCCAACTACTAAGCCTATCCACCACATTACTTTTCTATCAGTAAATTTGTCCTTTTGAAAAGTAACCTAATGTCTGTAACAGGTTCACAGGTGTATTGAATGGGTGGCTCAGTAACTTTTCCTCAGGCGTTGGTGCTGTCTTCACTCTGGAATGGTGGACCCATGGAATTATGTCCTGTAATTTTAAGACAGAATGAGTAGTCAAGATTTCTAGATAAGGTTCTGTCCACTTGGGGTCTAACTGGTCTTATGTGTTTCCAGCCTTCCAGGTTCTCAAATAACCCAATCCGCAGGAGAGAAAGGATGTAAACCCATGTATGAAGGGGAAGGTGATTCCTGATTCCCATAAGCATGTAAAATTTTGACTATTTCCCCTCTCTGTAAGGCATATTTTAGTCAGTACATTTCCCTAAGGTTGGCTTTATAACCAGGTCCTTTAGGAATGGGTCTCCCATATACAAGCTCATATAGACTTAACCTGAGCTTTCCCTTAGGGGCTATCTGCATTCTCAAAAGTACATTAGGAAGAAGGGAGATCAGGGTTGATGAGTCTCCTGACACAGTTTGGCTAAGTTTCTTATGAGGATTAGATTTGTTCTTTCTACTTTTCCTGAAGATTGTGGTCTCTAAGTGGAGTGCAAATGAAACAGGAGGGAAGCGGAGCAGGGCACAACCTTTGAAAGTATAACATAGCCCAAGGACATGACATAAACTGATTAGAACCAAATGGATCCAAGATGGCGGACAAGTCAACTTCCACTAGACCTTGAGCCTCAGTATACGCTCATTGTAAACATCAGCAAGCTAAATGACACACTCACAGGAGCCATGACAGTTCCAAGACATTGGTGTGGGGTGGTGAGTGTTGGGGTTATTCTGGAGGCAGTTACTGCAAGCTTCAAACACCTCTTTAAGGAGACTACAGAAATTGGGAATAGTAATGGATTTGTTGAGCCATCGATATAGAGCCTCATGCCTGTAATGTGTACTCTGATGAGCTTCCTGGATGGCTTGGAATGCAATGGCTGATGGGAAGAACTGCTGCTCATGACCATTAACCATCCACCCCGGGTATCCTGGGCTTTCAAAGTAACCCCATTTCAAAGCCTTTTTCCTTTCTTCTGGTGTATATATGGAAGTGTAGGAGTTAGGGTCTGGGAGAGCCAGTAGGAGTGGCTTTTGAAGTCTGTTCCCATCCTCTGTTGCTTGTTTAGCTGCCATATCCACTGTTATTTCCTCTTATTATTTCTGCTTCTCTCTTTTGATGGCCTCTAGTGAGTAACCACCACCTCCTTTGGAGTATAGCCTCCAGCAGTAACATAATTTCCTCCCCATTCTTAATCTGTTTATTACCTGAGGTCAGCATTCTTCTCTTCTTCCAGATAGCCCCATGGGCATGTAGGATTGAATAGGCATATAGAGTCAGTGTAGATATTGACAACTTTTCTTTTCCCTAGTTCTAATGCTCTGATTAAGGCAATTAATTTGGCACTCTGTGATGGAAACCTCTGGCATAAACTGCCTTTCCTTTTCCCTCTTTCTCAAAACTACTCCTATCAATGAACCATTCCAATCCTGCATTCTCTATAGGGTAGATCTTTAGGTCAGGCCTGCTGGAGTATACTTGTTCCATAACTTCCTCACAATTATGAATTAATTTTGGACCTGTCTTGAGGTAGCAAGTAGGCAGGGTTAAGGACATTACAGGGCCTCAGAGTCACAGATGTGTTGTCTAGAAGCATGGCTTGGACTTGGGGGATTCGACCAGGAAATAACCAATCTTCCCCCCTTTCCTTTATGAGGGGTTGGAGGTGGTGGTGATGCCGAAAACTCTGTGCACTGGTGCCAAATTGAATCTCGGAGACAGAGTTTGGGGTGAAGTAGAAAAGAATAGCTTTATTGCTTTGCCAGGCAAAGGGGGACACAGTAGGCTCGTGCCCTGGAAAAACTGTGTGTCCCAACCTGGGAGGATTTGATGAGGAGTTTTATAGCAATGGTTCAAGGACGGAGTTGCTGATAAGGATCAGGGTGTGTGCAAGGCCTGCATTCCCTTAATCTGGTTTTAGGTAGTCTCCTGATGAGCTTTGAGGTTATCAAACTGTGACCTTCTCTCTGGAACATCTTCCATTTGGTGGGGTTTTTATTTCTTCAGAAGAGCTTAAAGATATTGTTATGTGTATCTCTTGAGGTGGAACCAGAACCCTGCCCCAAGGCTGCACTATGGTTTCTTGGCTGCTCCTCCCTCGTCTCTGCATCCCCTCTCTTACCTGAATATCAACTGTTTCAAAGGCTTCCATGCAGGAGTCCCACAGGGTCCTGCTCAGATGCAGTGGGGGGTCCAGATTGTCAGAGGCTGTCCAAAGGTTAATTTGTTAGCCTCTTTGAGGAACTGAGAAGTAGCAGCTACAGCCCACAAGTGGGGGGACCATCCTCTAGCAGTTTGGTCCACTGATTAGAAAAATAAGCTACAACCTGAGTTAGAGGTCCCAATTTTTGTGTAAGCACCCCCAGGGCAGTTCCTCCTTTCTCATATACATATTGATGGTAGGGGCAGCTCAAGTCGGGTAAAGCTAATGCAGGGACTCTCATGAGATGGTTTTTCAGTTCCAGGAACTCCTGGTTACAATCAAGGGTCCACTTAAAAGGGTCAAGTTCCTTCTCTTTTAATTGCTCATACATGGGCTTAGCAATTAAGACAAAGTTGGGGATCTATATATGGCAGACCCGACCATCCCCAGGAAACCTTGGAGCCATTTTCTCATACTAGGGGATGCCATCTGGCAATTTTTTCCTCTCCTTAGACAGTACCCTGTGCCCCTTTTCTATTTTAAATCCTAAGTATTCTATCTGCTGGAGGGAGATCTGGGCTTTTTGTTTGAAACTTTATATCCTCTCTCTCAGCCAGATGATTTAAGGTATTAATTATATTATGGTTGGAAAGCTCTTTGGTGGGGCTGGCGATTAGAATGTCTTCCTCATACTGAAATATAGTTTCTCATTCTAACTCAAGGTCACCAAGATCCTTAGCTAAAACCTTTCCAGCAAGGGTGGGGGAGTTTTTAAATCCCTGGGGCAGAACTGTCCAGCACAACTGTTGTTTTCTCCTGCTATCTGGATCCTGCCATTCAAATGCAAAAACGTATTGAGATTCCAGGACTAAGAGTGCACAAAAGAAGGTATCTTTTAAATCTAACACTGAATACCAGATCCTCCCAGGGTTTAGGGTAGAAAGCAAGGTGTAAGTGTTGGGCACCACGGGGTGAATCTCCTCACTCAGGAGTTTTATTTACAGCTCCGGAAAGCTAAACTAGCTGGTATTTCCTTTTTTTTTTTTTTTTTTAACTGGCAGAATAGGAGAGTTGCAAGCGGACTGACAGGGTCTAAGAAGCCCTTGTTTGGGCTTCCCTGGTGGCGCAGTGGTTGAGCCCGCCTGCCGATGCAGGGGACGCGGGTTCGTGCCCCGGTCCGGGAAGATCCCACATGCCGTGGAGCGGCTGGGCCCGTGAGCCATGGCCGCTGAGCCTGCGCATCCGGAGCCTGTGCTCCGCGATGGGAGAGGCCACAACAGTGAGAGGCCCACGTACCGCAAAAAAAAAAAAAAAAAAAAAAAGAAGCCCTTGTTTGAGTAAGCTTTCTATTATCAGCTCAATGCCTACTAGAGCTTCCTTGCTTAAAGGGTTGTCGACTGCAAAAAAAATGCACACCTTAAAAAAGTTGAGAGTTACGTTTTATTCAGGAGACATTCTTAGGACTTCAAGCCCAGGAGCCAGCCTCTCAGATAGCACTGAGAAAACTGCTCTGAGGAGGCAAGTGGGGGAGCCAGGATATAGAGGAGTTTTTGCAACGAAGGGCAGGTAGTCAGAAAGTCAAAAGATTATTGTTAATTAAAGAAATCAGATATCTCAAGTTAAGGAATCTAGTGCCTTTCTATGTATGGGAAGATACAAGAGTCTGGGCTCACTGTAAGTATTCCTTTGATATGCACCTCAGCTATCTGGGGCCAGTATCCTGTGTTTTCTCATCCTGAGTTTCCTCAAGCTGCACCATGGTGGGTGGCTGCAGTCTGATGACTGATAGATGGCTGGCATTTCTTGTTTCCGTCCTGAGTTCCCTTAGGACTCACTGTTGGGTGTGGCTGCAATCTCTGATGGCTGCAACGTCCTTTGGTTATTGATATGACAGCCAGCATTCTTAGTCCACAGGGTACTGCTTTTTATTTGGGTAATTGTAGCCAGGTTACAGCTTGACTGGTGGGGACCTCATGGCTCTGCCCATGGTGTCACTTGCCCATACTGAGGGATTCAATCCCCTCAAGGTTAATCAGGCCATTATTCTCAGTAGAGTGGTAGCACTAGGGCTACAGAACAGAAGGGAGTCTTAGGTATTTTGACGGTAAGGTTTTTGTCTCTGAGATAAATTGTAGATCCCAATTTATATAGTAAGTCTCCTTTTATTAGAGGAATTGGGCATTCTGGGACATAAAAGAAAGAGTGAGATAACATTTTCCCTTCCAAATCGCACTCAAATGCTCTATAAAATTGCACTTCTGTGTTTTTTTTCCTTCCACTCCCACTATCTTACATTTAACCTTGGTCATTCTGCTTTGTCGGGTATTCGAGACCCAATAGGTGGCCCCTGTGTCCATAAAAAGTAAATCTTTTTACCTCCTATGGTCAGGGTGAGCCTAGGCTCCTGGGGGTAATTTCCAGGGTACTCCTAGGAGCCCCAGGCCCCTTCAGCCCTCTTCTTTCATGTGTGCAACCAACGAGGATGGGCCAGGACACGACATTTCACTTAGTCTCTTTTTGAGACTTGGGATATTCCCCCTTCCAATGGCCTTCCTTCATGCGGTATGCACGCTGATTAGCTTTAATCCCTTCTCTCCGCTGTGCGTGTGGTCTTTGAAACCCCAGGCAGCTCATCAATGTTACAGGATACCTCGGGCACGGAAGTTGTCCCTGGGAGGTCAATTGACCCTGAATCACTAAAGCCAGAATACTGGCAGTTCCTTCTGCTCATCTATCTTCCTTTGCATCAGCCTCCAGATACTGGTTGTTGAACACCCGAAATGTTTACTACACCAGCTGGGAAGTGGGCATGGTGGGCCCTATCTCCGACTTCTGTAATTTTGTCTGGGGTGCTCTGGGAAGTGAAATGGGACTTAAGACTGGCCTGCCCTCCCCCTGACTCCAGGTTCACGTTCGTGTATACCTGGAGACACTCCTTAGGCACTCAAGGAAGGCCCAGGGATTTTCCTTTGGTCTCTGGATGACTTCCTGAACCCCACTACAGTTCATGGATTTCTTCCCAGCTCGTTGAATGTCCTTAAGAATCAAATCCCTGAAGTGTGTGAGGTGCTGCTGATAACTGTTTTCCTCTCAGTGGTCCCACTCAGGGACCATTTCGGGAATGGCCTGGACTCCAGGCTGATAATACAACCTTCCCTGATTATTTTGATTGGTCTTATTTGCTTCCTCCCTTGCATTAGTTATAATCAGTGCCTTTTCTTCCCCAGAGAGTAAGATGTTTAGGAGGGTTTGGACATCCACCCAAGTGGGGAAATGAGTGTTGAATATTCCCTGAACTAAATTAAGGACTCCCTTGGGGTGGAGTCTTCCCTCAAACCCTTGCATCGATCCTTCCAGTTATATAGATCTGAGGAAGAGAAGGGTATACATTGTGTTCAGTCCACCCTCTCCATTGGGGACATCCTGAAGGGAGAATAGCTTATTGATTCCAGAAGGCTGGTACTAAATGCCGCTACTGGTGTGCATTGGACTAGTCTTCGTAGGGAGGCATAGTGAGAAATGGAGATGGGAGTCCAGGAAGGGGTCCACCCTGTTGGCAGGAGGAGGGGGCACCAGGTAGGGAGCTGGAGAATTTGAGGGAGTAGAGGGTGCTGGGGACTCAGGAGAGGTAGCTACTCTTGGCAAAGGAATTCAAGAGGATCCTCAGGCTGAGATGTTAATAGCGGGAGAGCAAGATTTGAACTGGTCTCATATTTTTTATGAAAGGCTTTGTTTCGGTGAAGCACCATGAAAAATTGGACATAGGGGATCTTATCCAATTTTTTAAAAGCTGGCAATAAAGGTCCAATTGAAAAATAGCATTATAATTTTTTCCTCCCTGCTCTGTGAGGAAACCTACAAATGATTTACCTATGGGAATCCTGATAGGATAAAATTTTCTGAAATACCAAGAGATGTATGAATTTTCATTTTTTCTTTTTCCCAACTTGTTTTTTTTCCCTGCATGCCTGTATACTATGAGATCTAATAATGACTGGACAAGTGTTTAACCACGTATCCATAGATCAATGGTAGGGCATTTTGATAATCACCATCATTCCCTTCCTTTCTTTCTAAGGAAGGCTCTGGCACAAAAGAACAGAATACAATAGAGTACATCCCTAGGACCCAATAAAAGTGATATTAAAGCCTTATCTACCTCCTTTATGATACTTCTGAGCCATGGGAAGAATAGGAAATAAACCTTCAGTGAGGACACAATGGTTTCAAAGACAAAGAAGGTATCTTATTAAGGGAGTAAATTTGGTCATTATGAGCTAATGTTTCACTGTCTCTTAAAAACTGATGTTTGTCCTTGCCAGAAAAGTTACTATTTAAATCAGCTATTATTTTAATACATCAATCGTAAAGAATTAGTAGGCCTATAGCTCTCACTGGTGGGAGTATTGGAAGGAATACTTGAATAAAAAGAAATGTATTTCTCTGGCTGTGGGATAGGCACAGGAATTCATTTTTCTTACCCCATTTCCACTCCCACCTCACCCCAATAACTGTGAAGCTCAGGATCAGACATCATAAGTGTTGGATGTTTCTTGATTTTGTATAGCCCAAACTGGGGCCATTGCACAGATCCTACAAGGATCTTCCAGAGAGGGGATTTCTAATTATAGAGAAGGGATTGGGGTTTCAGACCAAGGGCCTCAAAGAGGTATTTTGCAAATGGAAGACAGAAATGTCAGATTAGGACGAAGGAAAATTCTCCTGAGAACTCGATCTCTGAGATCAAAGAAAGGCCGTGTTAGCAAAAACCTTAACCTTTAACTTCCTACATTGTAATTCCTTTCTAAAATTGCTCTAATCCTTCAGCAAAGAAATGTTTTTAAGTGCAATGAAACCACATTGTCCAAACACTGGATGGATAAGGGTTAAAATCTCTATTCAGCCAAAGCCAAGACTGAAGCAAAATATCATCAGCATCGAATGAACATTTGAGATGCAGGAATAAGTCTAAAATGTATTCAGGTACATGGAGCACTAGTACAACTTTATAATTTTTAAAGTACTGAGGTGACATTTTAAAAGTTTGGTATTAAAGTAAAAGAAAATATTTCAGCATTTTCACTCGCTAATTCCTTCTGCAGAGGCTATGCTGAATACTTACAATACTAAATAGATGCCCACTTTCAGCTGAGGTTAGTGGAAGCACAGAGTAAATTTGGCCAGCACAATCTCTCTAGGTTGCTTGACTATGATGATGTTGCCACCAAGTTCTTGGGCTTTCTTTCCACTTTAATGTAGGTGACCAAGTTAAAGATCAAAATACAGTGATCCTCTCTTTAAATCCTGGACTTTAAAATTGTATCAATAGTGATGTTGCAATTTCATTGAGGCAATCTCACACGGTGGCTTTGTACATTTTAAGAAAACGCTTTCTGAGTATTTTCAGAAACTGTCCAGTCCTATTTTGTATTTCTCACATTTTGCACGCACTTGATGTTTCACACAATCACTTGAAGAAATTGTGTTGTTAAGCCTCAGATCAAAAACTATGACTAGGTAGGTGTGTGAATTTCCAGCTGCATCTCAGTTTTCCTTATATGAATACCAATTTTAACATTTTTCAGGAACAGAATAAGGGCATCATGAAATACCTGCACTCTCAAAATTGCCATCGTGGTTATTACACTTCAGCAGTTTTCTTTAAAGCACTCAGTGGTTACTAGTGTCTATACTGGCATTGTTATATATTATTTGGAATATCTATATTGGTATTTATCAGTGGCCAGTGCTACTAGAGGGTGATCCACAGCTAAACCTACAACAGTATGCACACTGTTGAGAGGTAATGGTAGCTTTTCTAGCCATCTTGTGCTATCTTTTAGAGGTGAAAGATAGAGAGGCATCTCACTTTGGGTCAGTGAGCAGATTTATCTCTTGATCAGAGTAATAAAATAATATCTTCTTCAGGTACAAAATTAGGCAGTTTTGAGGGCTTATTATAAAACTGGTGGTTTCCTATCAGACAGAGATCCACCGTGTGCTTGGTGTTCACCTAGACCTGCCTTCATATCAACTCCATAGGGCTCCGGAGGCATGGGGAACCAGTCCAAAATTCAGGATGCCTGCTGTGCTGGTGAGTAATGAATTATCTAAAAGTACATTGTTTTCTTGTCAATTCAATGTACCAACGTGTGACAAGTAAACCTAGCAGTTACATTGTTGATTAGGGGTTGCTGGAGCATGACACACTGGAAGGACAGTCCAGGGAATATGTCGTCAAGAAAGAATGTATGGACAAACTTCCTGGTTTTATCCATAGGCTAGAGAAAGCTGTTTCCTCTACCAGGGAGAAAAGAGACCAGCAAACAAATTGGGTTTACTTTAGTTAATTTATAAGTTGCCTGAAATTAATTGTTCTACCTATTGTTTATAGACATGTGATCACAACTCATTAATTAAAAAAAGCTGAATATTGATACTAATACCAAATAATTTTTGTTAAGCTCTTTTATTTTGGCATAGGAAAGAAAAATAACTAGACTAGGATAATTTAAAAGCCTACTTATAACAATATGGAGAATATTAAAAATGTTCAACAATGAAATGTTTACTTCCTTGTTTAACTTGATAGTGATAACACATAAGCAAGAATTCAGGCTCCGGGCAGATAAAAAATGGATGACTGGGCTTCCCTGGTGGCGCAGTGGTTGAGAGTCCGCCTGCCGATGCAGGGGACGCGGATTCGTGCCCCAGTCCGGGAAGATCCCACGTGCCGCGGAGCGGCTGGGCCCGTGAGCCATGGCCGCTGAGCCTGCGCGTCCGGAGCCTGTGCTCTGCAATGGGAGAGGCCACAACAGTGAGAGGCCCGCGTACAGCAAAAAAAAAAAAAAAAAAAAAAAATGGATGACTAAAATATTTAACCAACTAAGCCATTTAGACAAGAATTAAAGGCTTATATTTTAAATGTCACACTAGATTCAGACATTTTGCTTCAATGCTTTTGTAAAGTGAAACATTTATGTGCTGTTATGGGCTTTGTGATAAGATTCTTTATGGGAATGTGTTACAGTATGTGTTCACTTTAATAATAGCACAGCTCATAATCAGCAAGGTAGCTCCGTAAGTCACATCTACTGTTTTCATAAAGTTTTTGCAAATTCTTTTAAGATGCCGTAAGCATGTCTGGATACTTTTGACCACAAAATTTACTTGTTGTACACAAATGGTTGCTGAAATTGAATGTACTTAAATTCAGTTTCTCCTGTGGTATTTACAGAATCCCTGTCTATCTTTTCTTCATATCTATATGTATAGTTTCTTAATTATACCACAAATAAATTAATGTTTATGATAGACAATTTAGAAAATATTGATACCTAAAAAAGCCCAAAACAAGCAACAACAGCAAAAACTAAATAGCTCCCATAATTCCAACAACAAAGTTAATCACTGTTAACATTTAGGGCATATCTTTCCAGGTATTATGTGTATGTACACGGATTACTTTAAACTTCAGAACCTTTTTAAAATTAACAGTCTATTTCTATGGTATTTCTAATTCATTAATTTTTTTCACTTTTTTCAAAATTAATCTAATTGTTATATAAGTATGACGTAATGTGTTTAACAGTGAAATTATGTATATGTAGCATAATGATCTATGAGTCAAAAGGGTATAATAATGATCCAGGCAAAGTGCATCCTGAATCTATTTGATTATTTTTCTCCTTATCATTAAAAGATCTAATATGTTTTCCCTTTCAATGGTAGAAATTTCTAGTCATCCTCTGAAATCTTTTCTCCCTTTCTTCTGAAGTCTTCTGAAGTCATGGCTGGGGAGTTCAGCACGGGGGAATTGCGTGCAGTAGCACATATCACTCCTCCTTATTTGTTCGTCTTCTCAATCTGGAAAGAAGACACTGCAGCAACCCAGCATTGAACATACAGATAACCAAATTGCCCTAGGTTAGGCCAGTCTCTTACAAGGAATCCTAGTTTCCTGAATGACCCAGTGGAACAGAAGTGCATCCACAAACCTATACCATTCACTTCAGGACAGTTGTTAAAGAAAAAGTACACTTCTTTGTTCTTTATGCTATATTAAATTGGATCCTTTAGTTACAGCAGTCTTATCCTAACCAGTGCACTCTGTATGTATATAATTGTACATTTTTCACAGCAATATTTTAAATTTATGCTTAGTTATCTGCCCTGTCAATTAAGATACTTTTTTCATAATCTTATAACTTTGGTGCACAACAGAAACCTGCAAATTTACAAGAAAAATATCTTCTTTTTATAAAAGAAAACTCGTCCAGAGTTGTCAAAAGATTTGTCCAATGCTGCACAGTATTAAGCTTAGCTATCATAGTACCTAGTAAACTCAACACTGACCTAATATATGCAAGAGCACAAAGAGACAGAAATTCACTTTTAACTACTGTGACCTAGAATTCATAATGGTCTCTGAAATTGTGTTCTCCCATTGTAACCTCTTTTTAAGGACTATTTTACTACTTTCCAATTCAGACTTCTTTTTTGGTTGCGTTGGGTTTTCATTGCTGTGTGCAAGCTTTCTCTAGTTGCGGCGAGTGGGGCTACTCTTTGTTGCGGTGCACAGGCTTCTCATTGTGGTGGCTTCTCTTGTGGAGCACGGGCTCTAGGCACATGGGCTTCAGTAGTTGCAGCGCGCAGGCTCTAGGGCGTGTGGGCTCTAGAGCGCAGGCTCAGTAGTTGTGGCGCAGGGGCTTAGTTACTCCTTGGCACATGGAATCTTCCCAGACCAGTGATCGAACCTGTGTCCCCTGCATTGGCAGGCAGATTCTTAACCACTGTGCCACCAGGGAAGTCCCAGTTCAGACTTTTTTAAAACTATGTTTGACAGTCCAGATAGTCAACTGAGTTCTGCTAGACTGATTTATAATCATTCATTTATTCAACATTATTACATGCCTGCAGTAAAATAAGCACTGTGCTGCTTATGCAAGAAACATTAATGAGCGAATGCTGACCTTTGTAGACAGGCAAGTATAATATGGCTGGATCAGTATAATGGGTCACATATAATAGGGTAAAAAAACCGGGGCATGATTTCATAATTACAGACCCTATCCCAGTCTTAAATGTTGTAGGAAACTTCCTAGAGGAATTAATGTTAACACTGAGTCCTAAAAAATAAGATGATATCGACGTGAAGGGGGAAGGAGGGTAGGAAAAGCTGTAACCAGCAATATAATGGAAATCTGGGAGAGTTCCTGTTGTACTCGCCTCTGTCAGGTCTATTACTTATTTTACCCTACCCATATGTTCTTTCTCCTAATCCACTTATAAGCAGTAAGATGGTACTTATCAGAATTATGGAAAAGTAAAATTCTATTTGTTCTTATTGACCTTATTCAAAATAAGTTAGAAAAAAACCCTTCACTTTTACATTCAACTTACATCTCTCTTTTGCCATAACATTACCATTGTCTGCAAAAGTGAAATATATATTTAAATCTATGGGCTTTTCATGCATGAAGGAGCATGGTTTTCAAAGTGCTTTAGGTGGTTCTTTAAAGATGGATGGGACATTCAGTCATTTGTCTAAATTTGTGTGTTTAAAGGCTACAGAAAGTAAATGGGCCTTTAGTGTGGTCTCTAGGTCATGTAATCACATATTTTTGCAGTCTCTGGTTTTAAACAAGGATGGTTCCTGACTGATAGCGCAGGACCAAATTACTTCAGACATAAAATTTAAATCAACAGTTACTAGGTATAAAATGTGAAAAGCCTCTGCATATTTTCTTCCTATTAGTACATAAAATTATAGTAATTATAAATGCAGTCCAAAGGAAAAAATGCTCTTAACAGAGAAGAAAATTGATTTTTATAAAATAATTAGTACTGGAGGAAATTCCTATTTTGTTCAATATAAAGGGAGAGATAAGAGCAAGTGATTATATTTAGGTAATTTAATTTTAAAATTAAATTGCAAAATACAAGTATTACATTTAAAATGCTTTATACTTTACAATACAAAGTTTTAGCTAATATAACGATATTGATGCAGTTCTATGAGCAGAACATTTTCTGTTTTATGAGAAATTATGAATTTAAAAATAAAAATATTGAGAAGGGTTAAAAAATAAAGGCTTCTTTCTACAAAATAAATAATAAAAAAAGATTGTGAGGCTTCCATGGATATTCAAATGTTAAAGGATTCTGTCATGATGTTTTCCATTGGACTGAGCTTTTCTCTCAGCGTAGTGCCACAATTTGATCAATGCACATTGTTAGTAATAAATTTTACAGATTCACTATTAAAAATTGGCAAAACAACAATAAAATCTTATATATTGTTTTTGTGTAATAGCAAATAAAAACAAAAAAAACTAATGAAGAATTATATGAACCTACTTACAGGGCAGGGATAGAGATGTAGACATAGAGAATGGACATGTGGACTGGTGGAGAAGTGGAGGGTGGGATGAACTGGGAGATTAGGACTGACATATATACACTACTAAGCGTAAAATAGATAGCTAGTGGGAACATGCTATAAAGCACAGGAAGCTCAGCTCGGTGGTGCTCTGTGACGACCTAGATGGGTGAGATGGGGGTGGTGGGAGGGAGTCCAAGAGGGAGGGGATATATGTATACATATAGCTGATTCACTTCACTGAACAGAAACTAACACAACATTGTAAAGCAATTATACTCCAATAAAAATATACTGTGTAGTCTAACCTGTACTTATTATAAGTACTTTGACCCAATCTATCAAAGATTGCTCTCAATTATTTTAAATATCAAATTCAAATGTTGCAATTTAATATTAATAAAATGTTGCTTCTATTAGATAAATTTACTTATTCACCTCCAGACTCACCAGACTCTAATTTTCACCTAGTGACTAAAATCTAAGTGAATACCATCCTCAAAGATACATACTCAAGGTTAAAGAACTCTATTTATATTCAGCCCCAGGAAAGTTTCCTAATGGTCTGAACTGTGAAAAGATTAGGACAAATATTCCACAGTTTAGGCACTCACTAAAAAAAAATTCTGGGCACCCACTTAAAAAATTAATCCAATAAATATTCAGTGGAGAATTTATCCTGCTATGAACTATACAGTTTTATTGTAACTTCATGTGTGATTAGAATTGTCAGATTTAGCAAATAAAAACATAAGATGCTCAGTTAAAATTCAATTTCATATAACAAGTGAATATGTTTTTAGTATGTCCCATGCAATATTTGAGACACATCTATCATTTTAAAATTTTTTCATTGTTTGTTTAAAATTTAAATTTAACTGAGCTTCCTGGATTTTATCTGGCAACCTTATGTGAGACGCTATGCTTAACCGGGTTATTATGCTGCCGATTGTTCTAATGCCTGTTGTTTCTCCCAACTGTCGTTTTTCTGTCCATCCTGGTCAGGGTCCCTGCTTGCATTCCTACTTAACAACTACAGGCTACCTCTGGCCAGTTTCTTTGTTTTGCTTACCCAGTGTCAACCCTTCCTTTGCTAAACTTAATACTCTCCTAAGCCTAAGTGCCTGACTTAAATTTGGTTGACTAGCCATTTCAGGCACCTCATCTGATTCATTAATTAATCGCAGAACTAGCTTATATTCTGCTGAATAATCTTTTCTAAAGCACATCTGATACTTATGGTCTTCCTGTGATCACCCTGCTCTCTTTCTGCCTTTTAAGAAGGAGCTAGATGATGTCATTGACTCAGAATGACATTTGTAACAAGACAGCATCTCTAGGTATTAGAGTACAATAATGAGTCGTTACAATGATGAGTCCTTACAAGACCAAAAAAAAAGTGTATTTTAAAATTAACCCAATTTCTAGAATAAAGCATAGGAGATAAGCTCCTGACATCAGTCTTGACAATGATTTCTTGTTTGCTATGAGTTCTTTATATATTTAATATATTAACTGATTATCAGATAGATGATTTGCAAATATTTCTTCCCCTTCTGCTTTTTCATTTTGTTGTTGGCTTCCTTGCTGCACAGAAGCTTTTTAGTTTGATATATTTCCACTTGTTTATTTTTGCTTTTGGTGTCAAATCCAAGAAATGATTGTCGGGCTTCCCTGGTGATGCAGTGGTTGAGAGTCTGCCTGCCGATGCAGGGGACACGGGTTCGTGCCCTGGTCCGGGAGGATCCCACATGCCGTGGAGCGGCTGGGCCCGTGAGCCATGGCCGCTGAGCCTGCGCGTCCGGAGCCTGTGCTCCGCAACGGGAGAGGCCACAACAGTGAGAGGCCCGCGTACAAAAAAAAAAGAAGTACAGGCTTCCAGGTATAAAATGAATAAATTCTGGGAATCTAATGTACAGCATGGTGATTATAGTTAACAATACTATATTGTGTACTGAGAGTTGCTAAGAGAGTAGATATTATTTCTTTTAACATCTTTATTGGAATATAATTGCTTTACAATGGTGTGTTACTTTCTGCTTTATAACAAAGTGAACCAGCTCTAATATACATATATCCCCATATCTCCTCCCTCTTGCGTCTCCCTCCTACCCTCTCTATCCCACACCTCTATGTGGTCACAAAGCACCGAGCTGACCTCCCTGCGCTATGTGGCTGCTTCCCACTAGCTATCTATTTTACATTTGATAGCGGATATATTGCCATGCCACTCTCTCACTTCGTCCCAGCTTACCCTTCCCCCTCCCAGTGTCCTCAAGTCCATTCTCTACATCTGCATCTTTATTCCTGTCCTGCACCTAGGTTCTTCAGAACCATTTTTTTTCATTCCATATATATGTGTTAGCATACGGTATTTGTTTTTCTCTTTCTGACCTACTTCACTGTGTATGACAGACTCTAGGTACATCCATGGCACTACAAATAACTCAATTTTGTTTCTCCTTATGGCTGAGTAATATTCCATTATATATATGTGCCACATCTTCTTTATCCATTCATCTGTCAATGGACACTTAGGTTGCTTCCATGTCCTGGCTATTGTAAATAGAGCTGCAATGAACATTTTGGTACATGACTCTTTTTGAATTATAGTTGGTTTTGTCAGGGTATATGCCCAGTAGTGGGATTGCTGGGTCGTATGGTACTTCTATTTTTAGTTTTTAAAGGAACCTACATACTGTTTTCCATAGTGGCTGTATCAGTTTACATTCCCACCAACAGTGCAAGAGGGTACCCTTTTCTCCACACCCTCTCCAGCATTTATTGTTTGTAGATTTTTTGATGATGGCCATTCTGACCTGTGTGAGGTGATACCTCATTGTAGTTTTGATTTGCATTTCTCTAATGATTAGTGATGTTGAGCATCCTTTCATGTGTTTATTGGCAATCTATATATCTTCTTTGGAGAAATGTCTATTTAGGTCTTCTGCCTATTTTTGGATTGAGTTTTTGTTTTTTTGATATTGAGCTGCATGACCTGCTTGTATATTTTGTAGATAAATCCTTTGTCAGTTCCTTTGTTTGCAAATATTTCCTCCCATTCTGAGGGCTGTCTTTTCATCTTGTTTATGGTTTCCTTTGCTGTGCAAAAGGTTTTAAGTTTCATTAGCTCCCATTGGTTTATTTTTCCTTTTATTTCCATTTGTCTAGGAGGTGGGTCAGAAAGGATCTTTCTGTGATTTATGTCATAGAGTGATCTGCCTAGGTTTTCCTCTAAGAGTTTTATAGTGTCTGGCCTTACATTTAGGTATTTAATTCATTTTGAGTTTATTTTTGTGTATGGTGTTAGGGAGCATTCTAATTTCATTCTTTTACATGTAGCTATCCGGTTGTCCCAGCACCACTTATTGAAGAGGCTGTCTTTTCTCCACTGTATATTCTTGCCTCCTTTATCAAAGATAAGGTGACTATATGTGCATGGGTTTATCTCTGGGCTTTCTATCCTGTTCCATTGATCTATATTTCTGTTTTTGTGCTAGTATCATATTGTCTTCATTACTGTACCTTTCTAGTATAGTCTGAAGTCAGGGAGACTGATTCCTCCAGCTCCATCTTTCCTTCTCAAGATTGTTTTGGCTCTTCGGGGTCTTTTGTGTTTCCATACAAATTATGAAATTTTTTGTTCTAGCTTTTTAAAAATGCCAGTAGTTTGAAAGGGATTGCATTCAATCTGTAGATTGCTTTGTATAGTACAGTCATTTTCACAATGTTGATTCTTCTAATCCAAGAACATGGTATATCTCTCCATCTGTTTCTATTATCTTTAATTTCCTTCATCAGTGTCTTATAGTTTTCTGCACACAGGTCTTTCATCTCCTTAGGTAGGTTTATTCCTACATATTTTATTCTTTTTGTTGCAGTGGTAAATGGGAGTGTTTTGTTAATTTCTCTTTCAGATTTTTCATCATTATGGTATAGGAATGCAAGAGATTTCTGTGAATTGATTTTGTATCCTGCTACTTTACCAAATTCATTGATTAGCTCTAACAGTTTTTTGGTAGCATCTTTAGGATTCTCTATATATAGTATCATGTCATCTGAAAACAGTGACAGCTTTCCTTCCTCTTTTCCGATTTTGATTCCTTTTATTTCTTTTTCTTCTCCGATTGCTGTGGCTAAAACTTCAAAAATTATGTTGAATGATAGTAGTGAGAGTGGACAAAATTATATTTTTCCTGATCTTAGAGGAAATGGTTTCAGTTTTTCACCATTGAGAATGATGTTGGCTGTGGATTTGTCATATATGGCCTTTATTATGTTGAGATAATTTCCTTCTATGCCTACTTTCTGGAGGGTTTTTAGCATAAATGGGTGTTGAATTCTGTCAAAAGCTGTTTCTGCATGTATTCAGATGATTATATGGTTTTTCTCCTTCAATTTGTAATATGGTATATCACATTGATTGATTTGCGTATATTGAAGAATCTCTGCATTCCTGGGATAAACCCCACTTGATCATGGTGTATGATCCTTTTAATGTGCTGTTGGATTCTGTTTGCTAGTATTTTGTTGAGGATTTTTGCATCTATGTTCATCAGTGATATTGGCCTGTAGTTTTCTTTCTTTGTGACACCTTTGTCTGGCTTTGGTATCAGGATGTTGGTGGCCTCGTAGAATGAGTTTGGGAGTGTTCCTCCCTCTGCTATATTTTGGAAGAGTTTGAGAAGGATAGGTGTTAGCTCTTCTCTGAATGTTTGATAGAATTCGCCTGTGAAGCCATCTGCTCCTGGGCTTTTTTTTTGGAAGATATTTAATCACAGTTTCAATTTCAGTGCTTGTGATTGGTCTGTTTATATTTTCTATTTCTTCCTGGTTCAATCTCAGAAGGTTGTGCTTTACTAAGAATTTGTCCATTTCTTCCAGGTTGTCCATTTTATTGGCATATAGTTGCTTGTAGTAATCTCTCATGATCCTTTTTATATCTGCCATGTCAGTTGTTACTTCTCCTTTTTCATTTCTAATTCTATTGATTTGAGTCTTCTCCCTTTTTTTCTTGATGAGTCTGGCTGATGGTTTATCAATTTTGTTTATCTTCTCAAAGAACCAGCTTTTAGTTTTATTGATCTTTGCTATTGTTTCCTTCATTTCTTTTTCATTTATTTCTGATCTGATCTTTATGATTTCTTTCCTTCTGCTAACTTTTGGGGTTTTTTTGTTCTTCTTTCTCTAATTGCTTTAGGTGTAAGGTTAGGTTGTTTATTTGAGATGTTCTTGTTTCTTTAGGTAGGATTGTATTGCTATAACCTTCCCTCTTAGAACTGCTTTTCCTGCATTGCATAGGTTTTGGGTCATCGTGTTTTCATTGTCATTTGTTTCCAGTTTTTTTTTAATTTCCTCTTTGATTTACTTGGTGATTTCTTGGTTATTAAGTAGTATATTGTTTAGCCTCCATGTGTTTGTATATTTTACAGATTTTTTCCTCTAATTCATATCTAGTCTCATAGTGTTGTGGTCAGGAAAGATACTTGATATGATTTCAATTTTCCTAAATTTACCAAGGCAGATTTGTGACCCAAGATATGATCTACCCTGGAGAATGTTCCATGAGCACTTGAGAAGAAAGTGTATTCTGGTTATTTTGGATGGAATGTCCTGTAAATATCAATTATGTCCATCTTTTTTAATGTATCATTTAAAGCTTGTGTTTCCTTATTTATTTTCATTTTGAATGATCTGTCCATTGGAGAAAGTGGGGTGTTAAAGTCCTCTACTATGATTGTGTTACTGTTGATTTACCCTTTTATGGCTGTTAGCATTTGCCTTATGTATTGAGGTGCTCTTATGTTGGGTGCATAAATATTTACAATTGTTATATCTTCTTCTTGGATTGATCCCTTGATCATTATGTCATGTCCCTCTTTGTCTCTTCTAATAATCTTTATTTTAAAGTTCATTTTGCCTGATATGAGCATTGCTACTCCACCTTTCTTTTGATTTCCATTTTAATGGAATATCTTTTTCCACCCCTTCACTTTCAGTCTGTACGTGTCCCTAGGTCTGAAGTGGCTCTCTTGTAGACAGCATATATACAGATCTTGTATGTGTATCCATTCAGCCACTCTATGTCTTTTGGTTGGAGCATTTAATCCATTTACATTCAAGGTAGGTATCGATATGTATGTTCCCATTACCATTTTCTTAATTGTTTTGGGTTTGTTATTGTAGGTCTTTTCCTTCTCTTGTGTTTCTTGCCTAGAGAAGTTCCTTTAGCATTTGTTGTAAAGCTGGTTTGGTGGTGCTGAATTCTCTTAGCTTTTGCTTGTCTGTAAAGGTTTTAATTTCTCTGTCGAATCTGGATGAGATCCTTGCTGGGTAGAGCAATCTTGATTGTAGGTTTTTCCCTTCCATCACTTTAAATATTTCCTGCCACTCCCTTCTGGCTTGCAGAGTTTCTGCTGAAAGATCAGCTGTTAACCTTATGGGGATTCCCTTGTATGTTATTTGTTGCTTTTCCCCTGCTGCTTTTAATATTTTTTCTTTATATTTAATTTTTGACAGTTTGTTTAATATGTGTCTTGGTGTGTTTCTCCTTGGATTTATCCTTTATAGTACTCTGTGTGCTTCCTGGACTTGGTTGATTATTTCCTTTCCCATATTACAGAAGTTTTCAATCTCTTTAAATATTTTCTCAGTCCCTTTCTTTTTCTTTTCTTCTTCGGAGACCCCCTATAATTCGAATGTTGGTGTGTTTAATGTTGTCCCAGAGGTCTCTGAGCCTGTCCTCAATTCTTTTTTCTTTATTCTGCTCTGTGGTAGTTATTTCCACTATTTTATATTCCAGGTCACTTATCCGTTCTTCTGCCTGGGATATTCTGCTCTTGATTCCTTCTAGAGAATTTTTAATTTCATGTATTATGTTGTTCATCATTGTTTGTTTGCTCTTTAGTTCTTCTAGGTCCTCATTAAATGCTTCTTGTATTTTCTCTATTCTGTTTCCAAGATTTTGGATCACCTTTACTATGATTACTCTGAATTCTTTTTCAGGTAGACTGCCTATTTCCTCTCCATTTGTTTGGTCTGGTGGGTTTTTGCCTTGCTCCTTCATCTGCTGTGTATTTCTCTGTCTTCTCATTTTGCTTCACTTACTATGTTTGGGGTCTCCTTTTCTCAGTCTGCAGTTTTGTAGTTCCCATTGCTTTTGGTGTCTGCCCCCAGTGGCTAAGTTTCGTTCAATGGGTTGTGTAGGTTTCCTGGTGGAGGAGACTGGTGCCTGTGTTCTGGTGGATGAGACTGGATCTTTTCTTTCTGGTTGGCAGGACCATGTCCGGCAGTGTGTTTTAAGGTGTCTGTGACCTTATTATGATTTTAGGCAGCCTCTCTGCTAATGGTTGTGTTACTGTGTTGCTAGTTGTTTGGAATAGCTTTAGCTTGCTGGTCTTTGAGTGGAGCTGGCTCCTAGCATTGAGAAGGAGATCTCTGGGAGAGCTTTTGCCATTTGGTATTACATGGAGCTGGGAGGTTTCTGGCGGACCAATGTCCTGAACTCGGCTCTCCCACCTCAGAGGCACAGGCCTGACACCTGGCTGGAGCACCAAGACTCTGTTCGCCACACAGCTCAGAAGAAAAGGGAGAATAAAAGGAAGGAACGAACGAATGAACGAAGGAAGGAAGGAATGAACAAAGGAACGGAGGGAAAGTTATTAAAATAAAAAATAAAACAAATATTAAAAAGTAGTAAAAAAGATGAAAGAAAGAAAGAAGAGAGCAACCAAACCAAAAAACAAATCCACCAATGATAACAAGTGCCTAGGATAAATGGTAAAAGCAAAGTTATACAGACAAAATCACACAAAGAAGCATACACATACACAGTCACAAAAAGAGAAAAAGGAAAAATACATATATATCTATATATAAGAATAAAAAAAGGAAGAGAGCAACCAAATCAATATACAGATCTACCAAAGATAATAAATACTAAACTAAGATCAACATAAAATCAGAAACAAATTAGATGCAGAAAGCAACCCCAAGTCTACAGTTGTTCCCAAGGTCCACTGCCTCAATTTTGGGATGATTCTTTGTCTATTCAGGTATTCCACAAATGCAGGGTACATCAAGTTGATTGTGGAGATTTAATCCACTGCTCCTGAGGCTGCTGGGAGAAATTTCCCTTTCTCTTCTTTGTTCGCACAGCACCTGGGGTTCAGCTTTGGATTTGTCCCTACCTCTGTGTGTAGGTCACCTGGGGGCATCTGTTCTTCACTCAGACAGGATGGGGTTAAAGTAGCAGCTGATAAGGGGGCTCTGGCTCACTCAGGCCAGGGAGAGGGAGAGGTACGGAATGCGCGTGAGCCTGCAGCTGCAGAGAACACATGACGTTGCAACAGCCTGAGGCATGCTGTGTGTTCTCCTGGGGAGTTTGTCCCTGGATCACGGGACCCTGACAGTGGTGGGCTGCTCAGGCTCCCAGGAGGGGAGGTGTCAATAGTGACCTGTGCTCGCACACAGGCTTCTTGGTGGCTGCAGCAGCAGCCTCAGCGTTTCATGCCCATCTCTGGGGTCTGCACTGATAGCCACGGCTCACGCCTCTCTCTGGAGCTTGTTCAGGCGGTGCTCTGAATCCCCTCTCCTCATGTACCCCGAAACAATGGTCTCTTGCCTCTTAGGCAGGTCCAGACTTTTTCCCGGACTCCCTCCCAGCTAGCTGTGGCACACTAGCCCCCTTCAGGCTGTGTTCCCACAGCCAACCCCAGTCCTCTCCCTGTGATCTGACTTCCGAAGCCCGAGCCTCAGCTCCCAGCCTCCACCTTCCCCAGCAGGTGAGCAGACAATCCTCTCAGGCTTGTGAGTGCTGGTCAGCACTGATCCTCTGTGCGGGAATCTCTCCGCTTTTCCCTCTCCTCTCCTGTTGCTGCATTCTCCTCCATGGCTCTGAAACTTCCCCCCACCGCCCACCCACTGGCTCTGCCAGTGAAGGGGCTTCCTAGTGTGTGGAAACTTTTCCTCCTTCACAGCTCCCTCCCAGATGTGCAGGTTCCGTCCCTACTCTTTTGTCTCTGTTTTTTATTTTTTCTTTTGCCCTACCCAGGTATGCGGGGAGTTTCTTGCCTTTTGGGAAGTCTGAGGTCTTCTGCCAGTGTTCAGTAGGTGTTCTGTAAGAGTTGTTCCACATGTAGATGTATTTCTGATGTATCTGTGGGGAGGAAGGTGATCTCCATGTCTTACCCCTCCGCCATCTTGAAGGTCTCCAAGAGAGTAGATCTTAAATGTTCTCACCATAAAAAAGAAATGGTAATTATGTGATGTGAGGTAGGTTTTAGCTAATATATGGTGGTAATAATTTTGCAATGAATGTGTATCAACACTTTTTACACTTAAACTTACAATATTATATTTCAACTATATCTCACTGAAGTTTGACAAATAACTCATAAATATATTTTAGTATTTGGTAGAATTATTCTCCCCTGCCTTCTTTCAAGTTACATATAGTCATGTGATGTTTTTTCCCCCCAAGTGAAAGTTTAGCAGTAGTGTCAATTTTGGACAGTAGCTTTAAGAGCCAGAACAAGACTTACCGGCTTTCTTCCTACCGCTAATATGATTTTGGAAGCATGTTTTAAAATGAAGTCTGAGTGACAGATTAGCAGAACCTCGTTGGTGACCCTTTTTGTGTTTACATAGCCCTACTAAGAAATAAACTTATTTTAAGAATTTAGAGTCATTAATGTATGGAATTAACCTACCCCATGTTGATGAATGTAATAATCTGAATCATAAAATTAGACAGGCTTATATGTCTGAGAGGAACAATATAACTAGTCAGTCATTGTGAATCCTATATTATGAAGCAGTGAATCAAAAATTAAAGTCATTCATTTAAATTTAAATAGGAATTAAAGGACAATTTATACTCATTTTAGCTGGAAAAAAAGATATTTTATACTCCAGATTTCCGTATTTTCTAAAATAATGGCACAGAAATCAAGACCAGTTTTTTTTTCATTCCATGCAGCTCTAAAAGGACATAACTAATTTCAGAAACATCACTCAATTTACTATCCTATGCACACTTATCATATTATCTATTAACCATCTATAAATGAGTTTATCTCTGAATAACTATATATTAATTTAAAATTAATCATCTACATTATTAATTAATTATAAGTATATTTCATTGAATTAAGGCACTCTTTCTATTTATTCTAAAAGTAATGTGATATTCTAAATTACCCTGGTTGTTATTAATAAATTGTCAACAAATATTTAATATTCAAACTCTTATTGCAATCTACATTATATCTGACCAACATGATACCCTTGAAACAGAGTCTAAATTTGTTTGACTTGTTAATGGTCAGTGAAAAAGCTAATTATAGGAAAACATCACCTGTTAAATATAAAGAATATATTTGACCAGATAAAATGAGAGGTACTCACTGTGTAAGAAACACATTCAAATCCTTTGCTGTGCTTATAGCTGTAACTCAGTTTTCCTATATTAGTGTCTTGCACTTTCATTGCCATTTTTTGATGAATATATATATCTATAAAGTTTTGCTCTTCTAGTTTGTTTTCTACTTCATTTTCTTTGTCTTAGCTTTCAGAGAATTTCACTTGGTTTTCATAGAGTCTAATACATTCTCTAATGTCCCATTAGTATTTCTTATAGTTTCTCTGGGTTCCTACTCACTTTTTAAATCCTTAAAATTTTAATATTTGAATTAAGGAACTGAATAGTCAGAAGTACATAATACCCTTATACACGTATGTTTGGTTTATGCAGGTTTTAAAAAGTGACACGTGTCTGACTTTATATATGGTAATCCTAACTTTCATCCAAAATGAGCAATCACTAAGAAATCATGTAGTTTTTATATTCAGTCACTATCTTCATCTCTCAAGATTAACTGCTGTGGTTTTCTTGTGTGTCCTGGATGCATACATGAATTTTTTAATGTATCAAATTTTCACATTTGAAATTACCTGGGTTTACATGTATCATCCCAAATAGTCTGTGAGATTTTCAAAGAAAAGGCAAATCCCATATTCATTCCTGCATCCTTTGTACCAGGAACACGTTGGGAAAATATAGAGATTTGTTAAATGTCTTTTGAATGAATGTTTGCTTCAATATCTTTCATTGTACTTCAGTATAATCAAGCACATTTGAATTTAAAGGACATATATTTTGACTCTTCATTTCCTGATTATTGATGAGATATTTCTTTTTATTAAGAAATTTATGTGGGTTTTTTTGCATATAAAAATAATATTTATTAACTTAGGTTGTACTATATATTGATTTAGTCAAACCAAGAGATTAACACAAAAACTTAAGTAAAATCTTTAGATTCCATTCAGCTTGAATTTCATATTCTGGATAGGACAGGAGACTGTCTTTTGCTTAAAACAAAACAAGAAAGCAAAATAGCTTCAATTACATTTTGTAGGAGAGTGCAGACCTGTGGGGAGCCAAGGCTGAGCCAACCAGGCACTGTGGCTAATCTAATGAATTTGCTGCCCTTGTCAGAGCCAGCCTGCTCAGCCCCAATGCTGGTTTCTTTGCTATTAAGGATAGGATCCTTGTTATAAAAGTTCAAACCAATTTCCAAAGCCCTCACATCTTCCTTGAGGTGGCGGATGCACTGCTGGTTTGCAGTACAAGGTAGTCGGAAGCTGAAATCACTCTGTTGTAGCCTTTTGTGCTTTGGCAGCATTTTCCAAAATTTTCCTTTTCCACTGTTCATAATGCTGTGTCAGAGCTTCATCTTTTTGCGGTTTATGTGGGATCTCTACTACATTCTCTATTTTGTCCATCTGCTGCCCAATCTTCTCTGTTTACAGAGTCGATCAAACACGGCTTTTTTTACACCGGATGTGGCTGCCATTTTATTTTTGTTCACCTTTAGCTTTAGAATCCCTGTCCAAGGGGCACTTCACACAGGAAACTGCAAGGTCCAGGCACATGACTGTACTGCTGGTTTCTGTGGTTCGTGCAGACAGGCCAATACACTTCACATGGGGCAGTCCCAAGTACTCTCAGCGCCTCCGGCTTGGCGATACCCAGGCACTGGGCTAAACGCCGTATCAGACCAGGCTTCATGGCGCGGACAAAGACTACACCAGCAAACAGCTGCAACGCGACGAAACCTGCGCGCGGACGTCACGCCCGCCAGTCTATGTGTTTTAATACCAGTTCTTATATATTGTCCAAACTCATTAATGTAGCCCCTTCTCTCCTACTTGTATATTAGGCTGCAGTACATCTTTTTTCAGGCTACTTTGACTCTGCCCAGTCAAGAAGAAAGTGTAAATCAATCACCTTACATATGAAAATAATGTGCTGAAAAGGATGCAGAGCATCAGCTCACGTGGCAGGATGTCTATTTCTCCCCTTTTGAGAACTTCCCAGTTACTATACAATTCTAAAAGCAGGTCATGAACTATTCCTCTAGATTTTTTTTTTTTTTTTTTTTTTTACGGTACGCGGGCCTCTCACTATTGTGGCCTCTCGCGTTGCGGAGCACAGGCTCCGGACGCACAGGCTCAGTGGCCATGGCTCACGGGCCCAGCCGCTCCGCGGCATGTGGGATCTTCCCGGACCGGGGCACAAACCCGTGTCCCCTGCATCGGCAGGCAGACTCTCAACCAGTGCGCCACCTGAGAAGACCTTACTCTAGATTTTTAAATATCTAGAATGTACAGCTAGATGAGAGTCACATATTCATTTATTTAGTCAGTCAGTCATCAAATATGTATCGAGCTTTTAAAATAAATAATTAAATATGTTCCTTAGAATGATTAAGGCATGGACCCTGTCAGGGTCCATTTTAATTATGTCAGTTCATAATTTAGGAGAGAAAGACAAGTGAATACATAAAGTAAAATTAAATGCTGTTAAAAATTTACCAATAAGTCTAGGACAGAACAAAGGAGGAAAACATGGAATCCCGCTGAGGAAGAGCAATTAGGAAATAATAGATGTGGCATTTGAAACTGGCCCTGAAGTTGGGTATCACTTTCACAGGTAAAGATGAGTAAAGAGAACAGAGAAGTACATTCCAGGAAGAAAACTGTGAAGTCAAAGAAGCAGAAAATTTTGGAGAGATACCCTAGAATGTGAATGGAAGTATGGATGTAGATACTGAGCCCAGAAAAGACTATCAATTAAATTTTTCTGAAATTTATTTAGAAAGAATTGAGAAGTCACTGAAAGAGATTTGATCAAAAGAGTAACATAATCAAAGACATGTTTATTTTTTTTTATTATAAATCTGTCTGACAACGGTAAGGGTTGGTGGGGAGAGATTGAGAGAAAGAAGCTGTATGTTGGAGAGAATGAGCATTTATAATTTTCTGAGTGATGATAAATTACCTAGATAAATAAATAATGAAGACTTGACATAAAGTAGTGGTAGTTTTGTTACAAAACTTTCAATAGATTTTCTTATACTAGACTTTTATCTACACTGTTGTTTTATAGCCCAACTTACCTTTTCCTTCTGACAAAAACAATTCCTGAGTTGCTCATGTAAAGGACTGATTCAAAGATTTTAATCAATAATCTTGATGCAGGCTGCTTTTCAGACTCCAAATTCCAGCATTCCATCCCCCTCATCTCTTCCCCAGTGGGCTCAATACTTATCACCATTTCCAAGACAATCCAGCCCCTCTTATACCTTCTTTTTTCAATGCATGCTATTCTCTCTTCTCCACCTGACAAGCTCCTACTTTAGAACATCAGTTTTGATGTTTTAAGTAGTAAAGAAAAATAAATTTCAAACTAGCTTAAACACTATTGGGAATTTATTGATTCATAACTGGTAGGTTTCATGGCTGAGTTAATTTACTAGCTCTATGTTGACATTAAAGATTGAGTTTTTACCTTTTTTGTGTCCACTTGAGCAGGAGATGTAGCTATCAACATTATTCCAAAATCATCTGGAAATCACTCCCACCTTCTAAAATTTCTCTTTTGGTTATCTATCCAGTGTCTCCAGTGTCTCCCAAACTTATCTCATTTTCAACATGTCACCATTTCACTTAATAATAATTTTAATATTAGGTGCTATAGAATAACATTAACAGTAATGAAAAGACACATTAATTAGAGGGAGGTCTAATAACTTAGAAAACTTTCAAATCTTCCAATGTCCCCTTTTCTTCTAAGCCCTCTAAGAATGAATAGCTGTGAATGAATAAACATTTGAATAACACTTTTTTTCTTCTGTTCTTTTTAATGCCCTGAAAAATTGTTTTAGATTGTCCTGATGAATTCTCACATCTCAAGTAGTCCTACTGATAGCTTTAAGTACTGTCGTTTGCAAAGCAAAATGCTTTGGTGGAAATAGGAGTCTTTCAATATCTCAGGATGAGGCAGGGTCTCTGGATAATTTAGGATCAGAAACTCCTTCTCCCCATGATATTAGTTATTTACATAGCCATAACGATGGAAATAGACTGGAAGGATTCTAAGGGAAGTGTTTTACTATTTTAACTTTTTAAAAATATCTCTCTGAATCCGTTTTGGAGTAGGATGTTGCCTATTTCCCATGATATGGGGAAGAGCATTTCCTCGTATAATCCGAAGGTTTGACTGGCCAACAGTTCCTTTCATGTGTGAAGCTAGCTCAGAAACTCCAAGAGCCATACATAATAAAAAGGAACTATCTAGGACATGGGTACTAGTAGTCAAATCACTGTTGCGATTTGTTGAGAAATTTTTCTCTTCAAGGCAGTGGGTTCAGCAGTTTATATTTACTGTATTTTTTTCATAGACCCCATAAGATAGGAATTGTTATTCTCTCTACTCTTCTAGTGACAAAACTACAGTTTAGTAAGGGTGAGCAACTAGCCGAATATCATATAGCTTGTAAAATGGAGAGTTGGGGATTTAATTCTGATCTTTCTGATACCAGAGCTAATACTGATAGGCTTTACCTTTTCATTCATTCATTCATTCAATAGTTATGAAGCATTTACTATGTGACTGACACTTTTCTAGAAGATGAGAAGTAAGTCATGAACGAAAGAAATTTGAATCTGATGCCAAGGATCATACCTGAGAAGTGGATTATAAATAAATAAGTATATACATACTTGGAAATAAGGAAAATACAATAAAGCAATAAGTTTTGTGTGGAGAATAAGGTAGTGTAATGTAATAAGAAGGAGGGAGATGATTGTAATCAGTGAGTCAGGGAAGTCCTCCCTGTAAAATGAGTATTGTGCAGAGCTGGGACGGACAAGGAGCCTATCATCTGAAAAACAGGGGTAAAGAATTCCAATGTAAAGTATGACATTGGTCTGAACAAGAGACTGAAAGTAGGACAGTGTGGCTGGAGCATAGTAAAGAAGGAGGGAGAAGAAGACAGGGACCAGAGCAAGAAGTTAATAACTTTCAGGGAAAAGAGGATGAAGGTAGAACACTCAGGAAGCAGTTAAAATAGTCCAGGGGAGAGATAATAGTAGCTGGATGAAGGTATAAAGGGAAAGAGATGGAATAAAGTAGGTAAATTTGAAATACATTGGTAGGATCAAAGGGGTTTACTTTATCAGTTCCCTGTTGAATGAATATCCTACAAATCGTTATACGATACCAATAAAACAATTGTCACCCATGAAACGCTTACATTTTAGTGACTTTGCAAATAGATGTTGTCCTATTGTACTTACGTTTAATGTTGTACAAATTCCTCCTGTATGTGTTATCATTATTAGACCATTTACTGAGACTGTCAATAATGCTAAGTCATTATGGTATAAATAAATTTTTAAAACCTTTAAAATACTTATTATGGCTGGAGAAAGAGAATTTAACAAATTTATAAATCATCCATCTTATTAAATATGCTTCATAATGCCCAACCCACATTTTGTCATATTATTTTAATTTTAAGCATAGGATTAAAATAATCAAATGATTCTTCTTTAAAATTGAATGCAGATGTTTATTCTGTAATATATGAGTGCTCTGTAAATTCCATTAAATGATTCAAGTGAAGAACTATTACAGAATACTTGCTCCTTATTCTTAAATGTTTAAAATTGAGTCTCAAACAAAGGGATACATTTTCAGTACTATGTATCATTTACATTAGGGAATCACATAGTCTCACAACTCTCAGAAAAAATATATCTCAGGGTCTGGGATTCCATTTTACCTTACTTACAAGGTAATAAACTAGTTTATCACAGTTTTATGGATGCTGGCATATGACATAGATTCCTGGGTTAGAGACCAACGCCTTTACTATGTGTAGCACAGCAACAAGTACAAGCATAAAATTTGCATTGATTCCCATTGATCCTTAAGTCCTATGGGAGTGATGCAAAGCAGATAGTGCACGTGCAGTGGGTTGCTTGTATCATGGTTCATTCTGTTTTATTGCTGAGTACTATTCATGGTACGGGTATACCAAACCTGGTAAACACAAATTGAGAGACTCATCACCTTTGTAGTAAGTGTTTAGAAAGTCTGCTGTTTGTATCAGAGGAAGACGTCATCTCATTCCTCAAGGTTGCTTGCTGCAAATACAATCCTGAGAAATGACTTGGGTAAAACGTGGTGAGGACCCTGCATTCTTGGTGTGGTCAGCAAGAGCAAGTCTCAGGGCCTACGGTGGATTGCTTCTACGAACAGTACATCCATAAAGTTGCTAGGATTCAATCTAACAGGAATATAAATAAACTATTTTAAATGAATATAGTTAGTGAGGGCCAGTAAAATCACAATTTAAGTTATAAGATTCCTAGATTATTTTTGTCACCACCAAGATGGATGAAATAATGATAATGATTTTTCTCACCACAGCCTAGTTCCCCTTGAAGTTTCTACCTTAAATTTCTATGCTTAAGTTTCTATGCTCTTAAATTTACTTTCACTATGTTCTTCAAACTTTTCCCATTTATTTTGCTGAACTCGTGAGGTCTAAGGTAATTAATCTTATAGAATATCTATGTTATAGTATCCCCACTTGCATCCCTGGATTACAAAGGCATGAAAGTATCCTTAACCTTGTTATCCAGGTGTTCAGTTTATAAAGACATATCCAATATAGATTTGATATTAATTGATGTTTCTATTTTTCACTTTACTTATGAAGTTTTGGAATATAGCCATAGAACTTAAGAAACTTGAACTTTAAAATATTTTAATGTTGTTTTGTTTTGGTTTTGGTTTCAATTGTTTCATATGGCTGTGGGAAACCAAACTGTAAAATGATCCAAATGACTTATAAGAAATAGAACTGTGCTATTGGGATTTGACACTAAACGACAGGGAGAATATACAAGAAGACTGAGGAATGAAACCTTGCCCCTTATTTCGCAACTGTGGTCATGAGGCTACGAAACTATGAAACTTTTCGCAACTATGAAAAGGGATGTGAAGTTTGTTAGTCTGTATTAGGATATAATCTGTCTTATTTTTTCTTGTATCCTTCTTCAACACAGCTATTTCAAGACATCTCCACAGTCTAATATTTCCTATTGCATAATTCCTCCCCTTGACATAGAAGCCATTGTAAGGCCTAAGTCATTGTAAAGGCCAAAATTTCCCTTGTGTAACATTTTACCCATTTCATGGCTCCCTTCCATCCTATCATTAAGAGTTGATCACCCATCCTTTTCGTAAGCACCTCCAGTAAGAGATCACCATTATATATTAGGCTGTCATTCATTTTTCACATAAATTTGGGTAGAAAATTAAGACAAATCTGCCTCTCCAAAATTTTATTTTTAATAAATTAAATTTTAAAATAATTTTATATATGCATGTAGTTTTAAGAAATAATATGGTGTGATCTTGTATATGCTTTACCCGGGTTCCCTCTATGCTAATTTCTTGCAAAACCATCTCACAATATGATAAACAGGATATTAACATTGGTACAGAAAATATACTGGACATATATTCACCACAGAAGACTTCCTCAGATTGCCTTTTTATACCGTATCTACTTCCCTGGAACACTTAGTCTCTTCTTACCCTTGGCAAGCAATCGTCCTTCTTCCATTTCTATAATTTTGTCATTTCAAGAATGTTATAGAAATGGAATCTTACAGTATGTAACCTTTGGGAACTGGCTGTATTCACTCAGCATAAATCTCTGGAGATTCATCCAGCCAGTTGTGTGTATTACAGTTTGTTCCTGTGTATTACTGAGTACTTTTCCATGGTATAGGTACACAAAGTTTGTTTAACCATTTACCCATTGAAGGTTTTCTGGGTTGTTTCCAGTTTGGGGGCTATTACAAATAAAGCTACTATGAACATCCTTGTATATGATCTAGAGTGAACATAAATTTTCATTTCTCTGGAATAAATGCCCAAGTGTACAATTGCTGAATCATATGGTAGTTATATTTTAGATACTTAAGACACAGCAAGCTGTTTTCCAGAGTAGCTGTACCATTTACATTTCTACCAGGAAAACAAGTGACCCAGTTTTTCTCATCCTAATCAGCATTTAGTACCGTCACTAGATTTTACTTTAATCATTGTGATAGGAGCATAGTAATAGTTAATTTTGGTTTAAATTTGCATTTCCCTAATGGCTAATGATGTTTAATATGTTTTTAAGTGTTTATTTTCCAAGTGTATGTCCTCTTGAGTAAAATGTCTATTCCTGTATTTTACCCATTTTCTAATTTGATTTTTTATTATTTTATAGTTGAGTTTTGAGTGTCCTTTATATAGTCTAGGTATGAGTCTTTAGCTTAATATGTAATTTGCAAATAGTTTTCACCCAGTCTTCTAATCTTTTTCTTAGTTCTTAACAATCTTCTTCAGAGAAAACATTTTTAATTTTGATAAATTCCAATCTATAAATATTTCCTATATGGATCTAGCTATTGGCTAAAAGTTTTTTACCTAGACCTAGAAACTGAAGATATTTTTCCAATTTTTTGTTTCATAATTTTATGTTTTACTTTTAGGGCAATATTGCATTTTGAATCAATTTTTGTATGAGGTTTGAGACTTAGGTTGAGGTTTAATTTTCTGCTTCTGGATGTCCAATTGTTCCAGCACCTTTTGTTGGAAAGATTACAATTCCTCCCTTGAATTGCTTTTTTTTTTTTAACCATTGTCAAAAATCAGTTGGGCATATTTTGTGAGTTTATTTCTGGGCTCTCTATTCTGTTCTATTGATTGATACATTTTTTCCTCTGCCAATATCACACAGTCTTGGTCACTGTAGCTATAAAATGTAAGTCCAGAAATCAGGTGGACTTATTCCTCCCACCTTAGTCTTCTTTTTAAAAATTGTTTAGCTATTGTATCTCACTAGCTTTTCTGTATTAATTTTAGAACAACATTGTTTAGATCTACAAAGTCTTTCTGGGATTTTGATAAAAATAGCATTAAACCTGTACACCCAACATTATATTGAATCACTTTGATTCTGATCTGGCAGATTGATTTTAGCTTGGATAGTCAACACACACACAGACACACGCACATGTACACACACACAGAATAGTCATCCTACCTGCAGGTATTACCACAGTCCGTTAGTATAAGAAACTTAGGTCATTAACTTCTATTGTTACTGAGTCCAAGCTCATAGTGCTTGCTGCACAACGGGCCAATAAATCGAGAGACATGGTGTTGGGGCAAGAAATGACGACTTTATTCAGAAAACCAGCAGACAGAGAAGATGATGCACTGTGTCCCAGAGAACCATCTTACCCGAGTTAGAATTCAGGCTTCTTTTAAAAGGAGAGGGTAGGTGGCTGGTTATTGCAAACTTCCTGGTGCAGGAATCCTTTGTTCTTGCAGCTGTCCATGTAGGTCTGGTCACAATGTTCCTGTAAACCTCCAAGGAGACAAATATTATTTTCTGTTCTGCAACTTTTTATCTCTATATGAATGGGAAAGTGTATATCTTTAAAGGTCAGAGCCTTGAGAATGGGCTATTGTGTATATTTCAGGCTATAGGCAACATTCTTTTACAAAAGTGCAGAGCCAGCATGACTAAGCACAGGCAAAAGAACACAAAGGTTAGAGTTAAAGGAATAGAGCCAATATGGAGTCAGGTTTATTCTTCTCTGTTACACTATTAACATTGACATAAGAGAACTGAGAAGTGGGCATCTTTCTGTTTTTCTGAGCAAATACTTATGCTCAGGAACTCATAGCTAGCAGTTAGTATCAACAATTGTTACTCATCTGCTCAGAGGAATAAAAGCTCATTTGTCTTTTATACACACTTGTTCTCTGATTGAAAGGTATGTTGGGAGAATCTGAGGGGGCATCTTTTCTGGAAAATTTGTTTGTTGTTAAACTAGTATATCTGGGGGAGTTCATGCCTCTTCCCTCACACTGAGAAACAGCAGCACTGATCAAGGCTAAAGCCAAAGACACAATCAAGACGCAATGATAAGAGGTAAAGTTTTTAGCTTGTGGACAAATGGTTTAAAATCCTGAGCATGCCATGGTTTCTCTGGACTCCATTTCTTGTGCATCTTCCTTCTCTTTGGAGCCTTCTTTAATCTGCTTTAGACCTCACTTTTTAGTTTCTACTTTAAAGACACAAATAATGCTATTCAAAATCTTTGTCGTATCTCTTTTTTTTTTAATTATTTATTTTTGGCTGCATTGGGTCTTCGTTGCTGCACGTGGGCTTTTCTCTAGTTGCGGCGAGTGGGGGCTATGCTTCATTGTGGTGCGCAGGCTTCTCATTGCGGTGGCTTCTCTTGTTGCGGAGCACGGGCTCAGTAGTTGTGGCTCGTGGGCTCTAGAGCGCAGGCTCAGTAGTTGGGCACATGGGCTGAGTTGCTCTGCAGCACTTGGGATCTTCCCGGACCAGGGCTCAAATCCGTGTCCCCTGCATTGGCAGGCAGATTCTTAACCACTGCGCCACCAGGAAGCCCCTGTCATATCTCTTTATTAACTCTCTTAACCTTGAAGAGACAACTAGAAAACACTCAGAGGACTAGGCCTAAAAAGTGACAGTGAAGTATTTTTGCCTTTAGGGCAAGGCCATGACAAGTCCTTCACTTGTCACGAGAACTCTCACCCTTTCCTGTTTTCTTTCTGTCTGGCCTCCCTAACCCTATTTAATAACCTTTAGTAGTGACTTTATATTGAACATACCAGGCAGAATCTAAGGACAAACTCTGGGTCATAATTGAGGGCTTGTGACTTTTAGAAGACTTCCTTCATTGTCTTGACCTACATGAAAATAAACTTCCTACTGAAAACTTTTATTTATTAATCAGTTAATGCTTCTATTGTTACATTTCAGAAATATAAGCAGTTCTCAAACCCAAGCCTCTTTTAAGAGATAGTAAATACCCTGCCTTTTTCCTTTATTCAATCAAAAATTTATTAGATGCTTGTGTTGAGTAAGAAACAAAGTTGTAAAATGCTAAACATGATATATATATATCTAATGATCACAACAACACGGCAAAACAGGTTTTCCTCCTTTTGGATTTTTTAATTTAAATTAAGGATCAGACAATTTAAGCAATCTGCCCAACAACACACTACATAGAAGGCTAAACAGAGGGTTGGAATCTATTTCAGTGTAGCAGTCATTCAATCCCAAAGGATATATTGCTAGTGCACTTTGTGTCAGAAATTGTACAAGGACGAATGAAGGAGATGCAGTCTCTGCTAACGAAGAATGCATTTTCCAGTAGAGCAGGTAAAATACAAGTATTCTGTATATGTAAATGTCATGCTAAAGGCATAAAGGCCGTACAGTGGAGCTTAAAGAAACAAGGACAAAATGGAGACTGAAATTCAGATAAGGTCTCCACATCGAGGTGTTTTACTTTCCCAGGTACAAGTTCAGCACCAAGATTAAGTGACAAGGAGTCAACATATCTGCCATTTCTCACACTCTGGTTCCATTTCTTTCCTCTTTCTCCTCCTAGAGAGACGTATAAAAATTGCAGATGATTGCATCAACTGAATGCCCTTGCAGCAAGTATGAACCTGCATTCCTCTCTTTGCTAATGTTTCAGAGGGAAAAACATTTATTCAAGATTTTGAAAAGTATTTTAAAATGAAATGAAGTTCCATATGTCAAAAAAAGGTCCTATGAAAAAGCCCAAGTATAATAAAATAATAAAGCAGATTTAAATATATAGTGATGCCCTGTCCCAATAACTCAAATGTGAAGGTGTGTTGATAAAGTGGGAAGATAAGTCTTAAGGAATAGCTTGGTATGAATGAGAATCAGCACACACTTCACATAATGTTTACCTTGGGGATCTTGATAAAGGATGAATGTATTCTGATGTATATAGCTTTGGTTTATAGCAATTTTTGAAAACCTTAGTTACCAAGTTACTGCATTTTCATGAAGTTTTTTCCAGTGCTAATCTAGGATGTTACAAAAAAGATTTGAGGCATCAAATCAATCATTTGCCTCTTACATCAAGACAGATTTTTTTTTTTTTTTTTTTTTGCGGTACGCGGGCTTCTCACTGTTGTGGCCTCACCCGTTGCGGAGCACAGGCTCCAGATGCGCAAGCTCAGCAGCCATGGCTCACGGGACCAGCCGCTCCGCAGCACGTGGGATCCTCCCGGACCGGGGCACGAACCCCTGTCCCCTGCATCGGCAGGCGGACTCTCAACCACTGTGCCACCAGGGAAGCCCCAAGACAGATTTTTTTTTAAAGCACTATTTGTTTTTGGCTATCACCAAAATGAATAAACTGTTAATTGGTCATGTAAATGATAACTGAACACTTACATGAGTGAAATCTTGGTGCACTAAAGCCACGTTACCTGGGACTTGGTCTGTTAAGGAGCTATCACATCACCAAGGGGAGGGGAGATATTACTTGGCATGTTTAGTTTTACTATAGAGAAAGGAATATGAATAGGGGATATCTTGATGTGTACAGTTCATGGTTCATTGTTCAATGACTCAACATGTTTCTGTGCATATAATGTGGCTTCCAAGATAAGGGTGCATAAGGGCTACAAAGGTCTTATGACCACCCAGAGTCTGAACTTTTTGGCAGCTCCTGACTATAACAATATGACAAGTTTGTTTGTTTGTTTACTTGTTTTTGCCTGGTAGCCCTATCCATACAATTCCTGCTACCTGTAAGTTCCTTTTTATCCTGGAACTTTTCTTCACACACACTCTAACCCCTCCCACTTAGTTGACCCACTCATCCTTCTTTTTTCATTTTAGATGCTACTACTGCTGTAAAGTCTTCCCTGACCTGCCCAATATGGGCCCAGTGTCCTCCTATGTCCTCCCTTAGCAGGCAGTGCACCCCTTTTATCAACACATTTAACTGGTTATCCAGCTGTTGGTCTCCCCATCTGGAAGTGTGTTCCATTAGGGCATGGAAAGGGTTTCCTTCTCTTTTGCTCACTGCTGTATCTCAGAGTCTGGCATAGCACCTGACATTTGGTAGGTTCTTCAATAAAAATTCATTGAATGAAAATGTAATGCCCTCCACCTAGAATGAATTTATATTCAGTTATAGGTTTTCATCTTCACCAACTATCAATTCCAGTGTTTTTAACAAATTATTCTATTAGGCTAATAATCACATATTTGTTTTATTTGGTTTCCAGGTTGCTGAGTTTATCTTACTTACCTATAGTACAAAGCATGGAACCAATTATGAATGAGGGCCTAGTCCTTGTCTCTTAGGTTAATCTGTTTTTTATACCTCTCTCCAATATACCCTATCTTATAAGAGGAAGAATTACTTTTAAGGTCTAAAAATTCTATTCTCACTTTATTTTTCTTTATGCAAATTTTAGTAATTGCCAAAGTGATTGATAGTGCCATAAATTACTTTTTGAAAGTCTTTCCCTATTATATTATCATGGTTTGTTACTAAGATTTATTAAATCATTTAAATCAATTTATCTAATCTGCATTTGAAAAGAAAAATTGATCTCAAAAAGATAATGAAAATTAGAATACATCTCTTCTCTGTAAATTTTAAGTTCCAGCATCAGAATCTCCACAAATTAGAAACATCACCTTTCTCCCGGGTAGCCATAACATAAGGAAAAAAGCTGTAGGATATTGGGGAAGAGTAGGTAATCATCTGGGTTAAAATTCCAGCTGTCACTTAGAATTTATATATCCTAGGACAAATTGCTTAAACATAGTTACCTCATCTGTAAAGGAGAAATAATAATACTTACTTTGGAAGACTTGGTATGGATTACAAGTATCATGTATCAGTCACCTAGAGCAAATGTTTGAGATCTTGTTGAGAATTCAGTAAGAGATAAAACATGTAATTGATGCAGATTTTGAGTTATGTTTCACATTATACTAATGATATGTGCCTGAAAATATTTATTAAATAACAATATTATTTATTGAAAATTCTTTAATACTGGCCATCATTATACTTGGAAACTTTTATCTCTAGGGGAAAATGCCTTAGACATTTTTAAAATGAGAAAACTTTTCAAAAATCAAATGTTTTAAGGAGAAAAAAAGATGACAGTTTTCAAATACAGTAAAAAGTGTTCAAAGTCATAAATGATCAATATAAAGAGGCTGATATTACTTTTATTCCTAGCACAGTAGCTTAAGGGTACCAAGTAGCATACTCACAAAGATTTAAGTCAGAAATATTTCCTATATGGTCAATGCACTTTAAATGAAGCTATGATAAGCTAGTTTGATTTTTAAAAAATAAACCATTATACTCATTCAGAATGCCTTGCTTTACTTTCAAGGTCCTAGTTTCTTCTTTTACATCATAACTTTGGTCAAGGTAATGTCAGTGGCTCTTTCCAACTGTAATACTCCCTGATTCTTTTCTCTGACACCAAAGAATGTGACAGGGTTGGTAATCATGAAGTTGGCCATCACACTTTGCCACAAAGATAAAATTTGTATGCAAACTAAAATAAAGCTCATATCCAAAAGCAATTGTTCTTAGTCTTTTGGGAAGTTCTAGAACCATTTACAAAGCTAAGGAAGTTATGGCACCTTTTACCAAACCCATATGACATCTCAGGAGATCTATCTGTGAGCCCCGGAGGTAAGAACCTCTGCATTAGAACGTTATACCTAGTAATGCTATGTGAGTTCCTGGTGCTTACCCTTGTCTTCCTGAGATAAAAACACATCCCTCAAACAGTTAGCCCTGGTAAGTTACAAATCCAAATATGGCCACAAAATTTTGAGATTTGCCTCAGGATATTCACTTCCTTTATTTTACTCAAAACTTTATTTGGTAGTTGTTTCTATTCTCAGATTTAAAGTATCTCTTCTTAGTTGAGGAGAAACAAGTCATAAGTCTAAACTCTATCAAAATGGCTACCCATGAAGAATAATTTTTTAGTATTTTTTGAATCTCAGTTTCTCCCATCTCTAAATTAAGATGATAACACATGACATGTCTAATCATGGGTTGACTATGAAAACCCACTGAGATCATAAATATAATAATACTAATAATGATTATTATTAAAAGTTATTATTTTCCAATTATTATGTGCCAGACTCTTTGCTAAGGAGCATATACGCATAAATCCATTTAATTCTTACACACACCCGATGAAGTAGGTACTATTGTTATTCTCAATGCATATGAGGAAATGGAGGCACAGAGAGAGAAGCAACTTGTACAAGATCAAAGAGCTGGTAAGGCATGCAGCCAGGATTCAAACCAAGGCAGTCTGAAGACAGAGTGAACACTCAAGTGCTACAAGAAATTCCCTGCTTTAAGTGCCATACTCAAAAGACCTTGTAAATAATACCTAAGAAGTTATTCCTATATACACACTCATGAGATATCTGGAAGTTACCCTTCCTATCCATATGGAAGGGTAAAGGTTGAGAAGTTTTTTCAAATCCCCACACATGTAAAAAGCTGTCATTTCTATGCTTATGGTGTGATAAAATGTAATGAATGTAGCAAATCTGTTTCACTTGGTCCTAGCTTATCTCTGCAGCCGTGATGATAACTCGTGGTTAGACTTTGAGAAACAATCTATTGGAATGTTTTCTCAGTCACTGAGTATTGATGTTATTCTATACACTTAAAGCAGTGGATAAAGTTGAACCAAGTTTTCAATGTTTAAAGTAGACCTAAAGATTCATGATGGGCACATGGTACCTCCTTTGGATTGCACCATGGCTGGTCAGGTGGTAAATATGTAACCAGCTCCCTTTAAGAAAGTTGGACTCCAAGTCTCAAGCAGGATTTTTGGGGCAATGACATCTCATACACATCCCTGCAGTTCATAGCTGTAGAGAAAAATGTATCCTATAGAGAAAGGACAAGAAAGGTTTTGTTCAACTTTTCTAGCCTTCACCTTTCTATTTCTTTTTCCTGCTGTTGCTGGACTATATCCATTACCGCACAAACCTTAACCTTAACTATAGCTTTATGTTGAGTCATATGAATCCTGCCAATGAATCACCAAACTGATAGCTGGTTATGGGACTGCTGATGCTTATGGTAACAAGTAAACACTAGAAATGGTTTTAAAACTGTTTACTCAATCTATTGCAGTTCTATAGCCATGGTGCCTGTAAAGATCAAAACGTTTTAAGCCTGACTGATCAGTGACAAATAGCCTCCGTAAACACAGCTTGGCACTTTGAAACTCAGTGGGTGGGCTGTGGACTCTCTTCAGTGATCACTCCTCTAAGGCTGATGTCAATCCATTCCCTTCTCTGAAATCAACACAAAACATGTTTCAACCACTGGTGTCTATGCCCTCTTGTCTCTGTAACCAACAAAATTCCAAAATCAACACTTCCGAAAAATCTTATATAATTTTAGCAAATTGCTTTGCTACAACAGACTATCCCAGTAGCATGACTTCCTTACTTACACAAACAGTGAATTCAGCTTTTTGCTTTCTTATATTGAGTGCTTACTTTGTCTTTCAGTGAGGTCATTATTCTCTATATTTGGGAAACTTTATGGTGATATGGAAGTAATAAGAGCAGAGACTTGGGTTTGTATCCCAGCTCTGCCACTTACCAGTTATGTCTTTGGTTCAGTTAACCTCCCTGACCCTCTGTTTCTTCAGTTAAAAATTGTGAACAATAATACCTATATTTTTGGGTCTAAGATTGAAAAAATCCACATTAGTTGTCTGGAAATCAAGCAACCTTTATGATCTTATCTATTTTATACCTATAAAGCCAATGTTGTTTAGGCAATTAGTATATACCTTTTTAGTTTTCCTAATTATGTAGGGTATGGAAACAGACACCTATATTACATGGATAATATGTCAATGAAGAATTTGACATATGAACAAGGTTTTATTTCTTTGAAAGATTATTTTATTTCCCTTCATATTCTTAAAGACAATCTAAATTCATTAGAAAATAAATATTCTTATTTAATGCATAAGTGCTAAACTCTACACACTCTTTGCATTGTTCAGTTAAAGGAGACCTCAAAAACTCTGGGGTCATACATTTGTTATTTGGATGAGAAACAGGAGTCTCAGACAGATTAGGTGACTTGTCCAAAGTCACAAAGTACTAAACTCCTGGAAGAACAGGGGTGACTGTTGATTTAGTGCCATTTCCCCCCTACTATGCAGCCTTCAGTGGTTTTCCCAGGATTATAGACTTACTAGTTTTCTGGAGTAATTATTTACTTTAGAAATAACAGTTACTTCATGTTTTTATAGGTTTACAAAAAAACTGCGTCCATAATTGGCTTCTTTTTTCAGCCTAAACTGCAATTTAAGCTAAAATTGATTTTTTTTCAAAATCAGTGAGCTTGATTTGCAAAATAAAATTTAAGATATCTTTATCAATGCCTAGCAACAAAAATCAAAGCCTGCAAATAATATGCATTTTTTAAATTAAAACGTACATATTAAACATACATATTAAAATGTATATTTACGAAGCAAATGAGAATTTATTAGTGCTCAACAAGCAAGGAACAGATGCACATGCTTTCCACTAATATGTGTTTATTGAATATAGTTTGAACAAGTGCAGGTCTCTAATAACTTTCCAAAATCCTTTATAAGGTCAGCATTATTTACATGTTTAATAGCATTAAATAAAAGGAAAAACAATCTAATTATAATTCCTTTGGGATGCCCTTAAGGCTATCATGACGTAAAGAACATATTTTCAAAGAGCTGTACCCTCTAATGCCCTTCATCCAACGTGCTTTCAAGGTGGGATTAGCTCAGAATTAATAGCATACTTCAAGAGGGGTTACTGATAGGATATATTAAAGCATCTTCCCTGAAAGGCAGTGAGGACTTGAAAGAACAATGTAAGTGGGAAATTTTTATCTAACTTGACTTGAAGGAAGAAAGTGCAGCAGAAACAGCATAGTCTTTGTAGTTATACAAGGTGTCAAATTTTTTTAAAAAAATTAGCTGTTGACAGCAAATATGTTACCTTTGATCAGTTGCTTAACTTCTCTATACATCAATGTCCTCATGTGTATGAATATAGTAAGACCTACCAGTTGAGACCTACCATGTATACAGTGAGACCTACTAGTTGAGTAATTAGTATTAAATGAGGTAATAAGTAAAACCATGTATCATTACTTAAAATGGAACAACATTTTATTATGGAGGTAGTTATTGCTGATGATAATGATTACAGCAGTGATGATGATGGTAGTGATGAAAATATGACAGTGATGATGTAGATGGGAATGGTGGTGATTCATTGCTTTACCACAGAGGCACAGAACAATTTAATTACCTAAAAGCGGACAATACACATGGTAGAATCAAAAATAAAAGGATATTAGTCATAGACTCATTACTTATAGACCCTTGGACTTACCCTTCTATTGGCACACAGTCCATAAAGTGGAAGACCCATCATCATGTTAGGGATGATGGTAGAAGTTAGAAGATATTAATTGAAATTTGTGATATCCAAGAGAGTATTTTTATCTCTGAATCTAGGCAAACAATAACTTAAGCTCCCACCTTCTGCACTCAAAATAACCTTTCTTCAAGAATGCTACTGCACATAATTCCCACAGTCTACATTTCTGCCAAGCTCTCACATTTGCATCTGGAACTGGCCAAAGAGCCTTCCAAAAAGTCTGAGGTGATTTTCTGGAGGCAGAAAGTACTCTGTTCAAAGTGCTCAACAAGAGCCAGAAATCTACCTCTGTTAAATAAGAGTTAAAAAATAAATCTGTTGATGAGATTGAGTAGGGGGGGAGGAAGATACCTCACAATAAATGGTGAAAAAATACACTCTTTTCTCCTCCTCTTTACCATTTCCGATTTTGTCTTAAAGGAGGGTAGAATTGAATTGCTGGATTATGTACCCCCCCCTTTTCCCTCTCCCTCTTTCTTTTAGGAATTCCTCATCTTATAGGCAAAAGTCCCCAGAATAAGAGTTTAAATCTGGTCAAGTATATAATCAGAACTTTGAGCTTCAGAACCTCAGTTTTCTTGCGAACAACAAAAAAAGATAATAGGAAAAATGCCTAGTTTCACAGCAACTAGCACACAATATGCTTAATAACTGCCTATTATTAGTACAACCCATCAATAACATTATTGTGATAATTAAATAAGGTAATCTCTTTTAAAGTATCTAGCAGTACTGGTCATAGTGAACACAAAATTACTTAGCTGCTTGCTAAGTGAAGAAAGGTTGAAGAAAATATTTCTCGGATCAGTGTCATGAGCAATCTGACTGACTACAATCTTTAAGAACTCTGCAAGAAAAAAGTGGAAATCACGTATGTGTTGCTTGAGTGAGGTCTTAAAAACTGATTTGACATTTGGCCAACTTACTATGGGGTTTGTGTGTAATGGGTAGATGTAAATAGGTTTTATATAAATAGAGGGGAAGCCCTTTAATGTAAAAACTGGGATTCATAAATATGAATTTTATTGCAATTGAAAGCGAGTGCTTTTCCTTTGCTCTCCCAGTCATAGAATTTCATAAACCATGATTTTATCATCCCGGTCAATGGAGAAATAATTCAATATCCCCCACATTTTAATAAAGTTATCTGGTTTAGAATAAGTTTTCCTTTAAAATCACTATGGAAGAAAGATTCTTATATATATGAGGAATTTTATTATAATTTTTTTTCCTTCTAAAAAGAAACAACCCACAACTGAAAGCTACAAAAATAAAGGACTTATTCTTCTTTGGATTTTTCTGGCTTCCTAAAATGCATCTTGTAGGGTTGTGCTTGGTTTGAGAAGAAGGATAGATGCAGGATGACCCCATGAAGGAAAAGAATTATATCACTGTGGTCAGAATTGGTCACACTGGCTGTTGATAGGCAGTCTCTTATTCTGTTACATTGTCAGGTGGTTTCCATAACCCTCCTGCTGATTACTCCAGAAATGGGGATGCCCATCTTCCTTTGTTTCATTTGTAAACTAAATGGATAGTTTTCAGCTGTTGATCAGGTTGTGAAAAAGTCTATAGAAAAGTGCTTTGAGCATTTCACAGCAATTGAGAGTGGTAATTGCTACAGGCCCAGATTTGCCCACTTCATTTCACACTGAAAAGCTGAGGTGGCTGCCCTGTGTCAGCCCTTTGAAAAGTTTCTGAGGGCATAAAGCAGAGACAGAAACACTCCAGTGGCTCTCTCCATTTCAGCAGAAGCATTCTCAGTTATGATCCTTTGCTGTGGAGTATATCACCCATCAGGTCAATAATTCTCAAACGATAGTTGCTTGCAGAAATTTTACTTGGAGGACTGGGATGGGGTATGTGAGCATCCAAAACAGAAGGGGAGGATCTAGTTCCCTTTTCTGATATAGGATGATGGGATCTTAAACAAGGCAGTTACCCTCTTTGTCTGTGTTCACAAATTACTATTTTTTCAATATTGCATCTACATATACTTTGGGATATAAGGAGAAATGGTGAGTTCTTGCCAGTAATGCAGGTGATTTTCTTTAATTTGCAAACTTAAATTAAGATTAAAATAATGTTATATTCATAAAATGCAATAGAGAACATATTTTAGCACTAAAAAATGATGTTTGCAAAGGATTTTTAATGAACAAAGTAAGAGTTATAATATAAATTAAGTAATAAAAAGCCACAAATAGCACTGTTTTTTTGGGGGAAGGGTTGGTTTTGGTTTTGTTTGTTTTTTCTTTATCCTCTACAAACTTAGAAGGAAATGCACTGAAGTGATAGATTAGCAATAATTAGTAATAATATTTGCATCTGATCCTTTCCATTTTCCTTTTGCTCTTCTCTGAATTTTCTAATTTTTTTCACAATTTATAATAAATTGTAAGTGTGGAAAGTCAACAAAGAAAAACCTAGGCATTTCTACATGTACAATTCTTAAGATCTACACCCTTATTATGTAATGATTTCCTTACATTTTTGTCCCATATCTTTACATAAATTATGTTCAAAACATTTGTCCCCCACAAAGCAACTTCCTTGAGCATTTTCTGTATGAAAGATCTGAACTTTATCGTTTCTAGAAATACTATAAGAAGAAAAGATGCACTTTCTCCTTCAAAGAAACAGAGAAAAAACATTGGCCACAACAATGCTTATTTGGAAAATATCATATCCCTTGCTGAATATTCAAGTTTCTTTGAGCTCTATGTTCAACCTAGGCAAGGGCATCTCGTTGAGTAGATCTAACTTAAAATGTTACTTGAAAAAGGATTTTTCTCTCTCTACTAATTTCTAATTTTGAAAGTTTTATAAATGAGGTGAACCCGTCCCACTTAAATTTCCCTCTTCAGTCAAGGTACCCCAGTACCTATTCTGGATATTAGTTGACTACCAAAATAATGGATATTCAATTAATATTAGTGACAATATGCTGCAACAATATTCCATAGCATGTGATTCCTCAAATGTCCCACTAGAAGTGATCCAAGAGCCAAGAGACAAAATTCCCGAAGTAAGGATTCCATATCCAATTAGTTGCAGAAACAAGAAAGCTAAATAGACTGTTTTACTGCCAGGCATCCTGGGGTTATTAATATACTAATGCACATTGCTAATCTAAAAACGGGAGTGAATACATTATGCAGCATTCCCCCAAATTATTTAATAAAATATTTACCCAAGGAACCTTTTCTTTTTAATCCCTACTCATTGGTCTTTAGTGTTTCTAGGAGCATGGTTTGGGAAGTGTTCTAAGGAGCAGGACTGGATCAGTTTGTGAGATTTGAGAGATGAGGTTTATCTGGCTCACCTTGTGCCATGCATTTCAGCATGTTGTTCGTTTCTGAAATGAATCAAGGAGCCTGGCCAGGAGAATTCACGGAGTGGAAAGTTGCCAGAAGTAAAATGTGAGGCAAAAATATCAAGGATAAATAAAGACCTCTACCTGTCCCACTGTCTTATGTAATTGTTAAAGAGGGAATCCAATGGCTCTGATCTTGCCTGGAAGGTCCTAAAGAAATCCTCCCATAGTATATCACCAGACTCTCTACTCTAACATATCTTCATGCTCAGCCTGGGTTTGCCAGCTATATGAGCCTAAGATTTAGGATTATGAGGACATCCAGCAATCATACAGATTGGGCTTTAAATTCTGGTCTCTCACTGTGGTAAGCAGAACAACGACCTCTCAGAGATGTCCGCGTCCTAATCCCAGAAACCTGTGAGTATGCTGCTACGTGGCAAAGAAGTTGCAGATGGAATTAATGTTGCTTATCAGCTGATCACAAAACAGGTAGATTATCCTGGGTTCTCCAAGTGGGTTGAATGTAAACACAAAGGTTTATAAAAATGGAAGGACAAATCAGAAGAGAGATGCAGCATGAGAAAGAATTAATCTGTTGTTGTTGGCTTTAAAGATGGAAGAAGGGAGCCATGAACCAAGGAATATACATGGCTCTAGAGGCTGGAAAAGACAAGGGAATGGATTAACCCCAGGAGCCTCCACAGGGAATACGGCCCTGCTTATACCTTGATTTTATCTCAGGAGGTATTGTGGGGACTAAACTGAAATCATGCCTACAAAGTGTTGAACACAGTATATAGGACATAGTAAGAAAATCCTTTTATTAACTTAAAACTTTGGGCATATTTAGTCTTCTTAAACCTCAAATTTAATGTGGTTAAATTAGGATAATTGTCCTTAGCTTCCCAGGTTTGTTGTGAGAATTAAGAAACAATGTTGTAAAGCAGGTATTAAGTCCTTGAAATGTAATAGGCCCTCAGCAGTTATTAGTAGAAGAGGTAAATGGCAAAAATTAAAGGCAGACCACACCAAGAGACAATGAGGATGAGGAGTTACAGAGAATGTTATAAACTGTTGGTGAGAATATAAATCAGTGCAACTACTGTGGTAAACGATTTCTCTTATAAACCCAAGTTGTAACTTATAAACTCAGTAATTCAGCTTCTAACTATATACTCTGGAGAGTCTCTGGCATATGTGTTCCAGGGGATGTATGCAAAAATGTTTACAGTAGCAATTTTGTGTTAGAGGGAAAGCAGAAAAAATTGTCCACTGACAAGAAAACTGATAAATTGTGGCATAGTCTTAGAATTGAATACTATATAACCCCATAAAAAGTAATAAACTAGGGGCTTCCCTGGTAGCGCAATGGTTGAGAGTCCACCTGCCGATGCAGGCAACACAGGTTCTTGCCCCGGTCCAGGAAGATCCCACATGCCGCGGAGTGGCTGGGCCCGTGAGCCATGGCCGCTGAGCCTGTGCGTCCGGAGCCTATGCTCTGCAATGGGAGAGGCCACAACAGTGAGAGGCCCGCGTACTGAAAAAAAAAAAAAAAAAAGTAATAAACGAATGCTTTGCATATGAACATAAATGAAGCCTAAAAATGTAGTGTTGAAAGTTATAAAAGTTTATGTGCAGTGAGATATGATTTACTTAAGACCACAAGTAATCAGAATAGCAAAATTGTATTTGTATATATATATAATAAAAAAATTATGAAAATCAAGAGAATGATTAAGACAAAATTCAAAATAGTATTTTAACTTTGGGGGCAAGAAGAAGGAAAGTATGGGTATTTGGAGACAATACAGCGTTCATCAAAGCTTTGTTAACTTCTGATTCTAGCTAATTGGTAGGCGATTTCTTATACAAGACACAGAAAATACAAACCATACCAGAAATAAAATCAGAAGCTGGATTTCACTGAAATTAAAAATTTCTGCTCATCAAAAGACACTATTAAAGTGAATAAGCAGGGCTTCCCTGGTGGCGCAGTGGTTAAGAATCCACCTGCCAATGCAGGGGACATGGGTTCGAGCCCTGGTCCAGGAAGATCCCACATGCCATGGAGCAACTAAGCCCGTGGGCCACAACTACTGAAGCCCGTGCACCTAGAGCCCGTGCCCCGCAACAAGAGAGGCCACCACATTGAGAAACCCATGCACCGTAGCGAAGAGTGGCCCCCGCTCACCGCAACTGGAGAAAGCCCGTGCGCAGCAACGAAGACCCAACGCAGCCAAAAATAAATAAATAAAATAAATCTAAAAAAAAAATTGAAAAAAAAAGTGAATAGGCAATTCACAGGATGGGAGAATATATTTTATATAACTGTATATCTTTATATCAATATTGTCATTGATATATATATAGATATGTGATAAATAACTCATCATATATCTATAAAGGTAGAGATACAAAGAATGACCTGTATTCAGAATACATAAAGAAATCTTAAGCATTAATAACAAAAATACAAACAATCCTATCAAAAAATGGGCAAAAGTGTTCAATAGACAATTCAACAAGAGAAATAGGTGAAAATAAATACATGAAAAAGTATTATATATCATTAATCAAGTGGGGAAATAAAATTAAAATTATAATGTAATATTGAAACACACCTCTTAGATTGGCTAAGATTTGAAAATCTAATACTAAACACTGATTAGAAAGTGTAGTAATTGGAACTGCCATGTATTGTTAGTGGGGATGTAAAATGGTATAACTGAAATACAGCTTGACCTCTTCTTAAAATGTTAAACATTTAGAAATTTCACTTCAATGCATTTACCCAAAGAAAATGAAAACATATGTTCATAAAATGACATACTAGAATGTTTATAACCATCCATAAAAGCCCCCAACTGGAGACAACCATGAGCAACTTGTGGTATAACTATGCAATGCTGTTCTTTTCATCAATTAAAAGAAACCAAGGACTAGTACACAGTGAACTGGATGAATCTCAAAATATGCTTAATAAAAGAAGCCAGACACAAAAGACTGCATTGTGTATAAGTCCATTTATACCAAGTTTCTAGAACAGGCAAAACTAATTATGGTGAAAGACATTTTTAAAGAGTGTCTTCCTGGAGGTATTGAGAGGAGTGTCTGCGAAGGGCCACAGGGAATCTTCTGTGGTGATGGAACATTCTATATTTTAATAGAGCTAAGTGTTACAGTAGTGTATGCATTTGTCAAAACCCATCAATCTGTAACACTGAAAATAATGAGCATTTGTTTATTTCTAAATTATACCTCTAAAAGAAATTGTGAAAGAAAAAATCTTGCACTGGCCACCACTGTTTGTTCCCTGGTGCTTCTCTTCTGGATCTCATGTGACCGCATTGAATCTGAAAACTCAAAATGTATCTACGACCTAATTGATAACGGAGTCTCAAAAATGCGATCACAGGCATCAAAGGGAAGGTAAACTATACCAACTAACTGACAACTCACACCAGTGTATCCATTAACTTCTATGGACTAGGCAGGTTCTCAAAATCAAATGCTTACACTGCTGATATATTATGCTGAGGAAGTAGACAGCATGAGAGAAAGAACATAGGCTACATCTCAATAGGGTAGCAACTCAGACAGCTGCTGACATGCAGAAGTTCAGGTCCAGAATAGCCAGATTCCTAGATTTTTCAATAAAAGCTAGAAATCTGGATATTTTTTTAAGTGCAATCTCCAAGTTCAAAAGTGAGCTCAAATATTTTTCAGTCATTTTCAAATCAAATAAAGTCCATCTATAACAAACTTAGATAAATGGAGCATTGCATTATAAGCAGGAAAATATATGGGAGTCATCTAATTTTATGAGTCATCTGAACTTTTACGTTCTCCTGCTACTGCAGATCAAGAAATGTCTGTTGAAGTTATGTCTTGGAGTTCTCACCCAAGAACCCACCCTCCTTTCTAAATTTAAAGTTTTGGTAACAAGACACATTAATTTTAGAACTTGGCACTGCAAGTGTTGGGAACTGCATGATAATGCATAGAGAGTAATAGAGAACTAGAAGTTTAAATTTGGTTTTCTATCCACTTCCTATCTACTCCTCTGAAACATTTTGTAGCATTTGTTCTTGCTCTGACCATCTCGCTTCAACCTCTGTGTAATTCCTCCTTAACCATCATCATATCTGAGGTGGAACCCTAAGTACACGCAAATTGCCCACTTTGTTCCCTCAGGTTTCCATTATAGAGCAGGAATTTTAAAAATATAAACACGGCTCTATTCAGTTAGTTTCCAGTCCCGACACCTACTTATTTTACAGATTATTATTTGAGAAGAGAGTCAAAGATAAGCTATAATTCTCTCCTTTATTTGTCCAGGTCTTATTAGTGGAGGGATCTCCTTCATGGTATTCAATTGGACTATTAAGCTCTATGAGGGCAGAGACCAAGCCTATCTTGTTCACTGCTGTATCCTCAGCACCTAGAATAGTATCTGACCCTTAATAGACTCTCAAAAATATTTGTGAAAAGTTTGAGTCAATGAAAGAATGAGGACACAAAAACTGAAATTGGGCAAATGCTCATTTAATATGGTCTAAACAAGAAGTAGCATTAAAAACTTAACTATTCCTAGGAGAGTAAAGGAATTTTCACCTCTCATATTCTCATTTGCTGAGGATCTACTAACTGCCAGACTCAGGGTTAGTTTCTTTAAAGTCATTGGCTCACAACAACATTAAACAAAGTAGGCGCTTTTACTCCCAATTTACAGATGAGGAATCTAATGTCCAGAAAAGTTACATAATAAGTTCCATTTCACATAGTTCATGGTGAGCCAGAATTCTAACCCTAGTCTGCCCAGCTCCAAAGCATATTGTGAGCTTAATGCCATCTTTATGTTAAAATAAACTCAATTTTCTTTAGATAAAGATGTCTTGGGGATGGGGCACAAGACATCTGTTTGGATGACTGTTTTCCCTAGTCATATATTCTGGCTGTATTTCATTTCCTTTATAAGGTTTAAACTCAGCTCTTTCACCAGGTTGTTCTTAATTCTGCCTTCCCTTTATAGAGTAACTGCCACCCCAGACTATCAGCTCAGTTTATCACCCAAGCAATAAACCTAAGAGGCTTCATTAACTCATCCTTCTCACACACACCTCATCAACTCCTGTCGAATCTATCTCCCTAATTAATCTGAAAATTACTCCATCTCTATTGCAGTGTTTCTGATGTGGATCTTAATTCTGTCTTAAATTCTTTCAGGAAGCATTTTTTGGTCTCCATAAATATAGCATCTTTTTCCTTCAATTAATTCTCCACTCTGACACAGAGTGTCCAAAGATGTAGATTACCATGAAGGAAGGTGCTTTAAAACCTTCATAGATCCTTATTGCCAAAAGGATAATGCTAAACTCCTTAGCAAGGAATAAAATGTTCTTCACCATGTATAGGGGGCCTTTGTTTATAGTGTCACTGCAGCCACTCCTCATTTTACATGCTATCTACTCTGGCAAGCCTGAAATTCTTGATTAAATGAATGTGCCAAACTCTTATATACATTCCTGCTTTTGCTGCTACATTTATCTACCTAGAATGTCCTCCTCTTCCCCACCTTGTACTTCTCTCCCTTGCCTTGTTGGTTAAATTCTTCTCAAATTTCAAAGCTCAGATGGAATACTGCTTCTCCTTTGCAGCTCTCTTTGATTTCAACAGTCCAGTCAGAATCATGTACACTACCTGTTTTCCCACAGACTGTTTGAGTTATTCCATTAGAGATCCTGCCACATGGCATTATGAACTCTGTAACCATTGTGAAAATCTCGAGGATGGAACTAGTATCTGGAACAGTGTCTGGCACAGAGGAGAAATTAGTCAATGTTAATATAATGAACTGAAGAGTTTCTGGGCTATGGAATAACATGAAACATGGTGTAAAATGTAATTTTCGGGAAGATTTTAAAAGGCTCTCATAAAAGTCCAAAATAAACACATGAAAAGATTTAATTTAACTTATCAGTGAGGGTACACATGAGATGTTAAAATTGATTAAAAGGGCATTTGAAGAGCAAGATATCTCTAGGCGATTTAATAATAGAATGTTAGGATTGCTGGGTTACATACAAAAATGGAATGATCTATTCCACTGGACAGATATGATTTGCTTCCTACTGAGTAAAATTCTACAAGTTTACATATAAATTCACTAGGTCTGAGAACATTAATCAACAGACTTAACAGTGGAATGGTTTTTACTTTCACTAAAGACTACCTATTATAAGATATTTTGGCACTAGATGGAAGTTATAACAGAAAAGTTAGATTCTGTGATTCTGATCTCTGTGAAATCTCACTAGCACATTTTTAGGCGATTCTCAAAAAATTGGAGAACTTCCTCACTTTTGGCTACTTTCTCCTACCTTTCATTTAAATGCCATTAAATCTTCTAGTTAATAACTATTCACTATTTATCTACAGGATATAGAATAGTATACTAATCTTTCATAGTAGCACATTTAAAAAATAAAGTGAATGACACTACAATTGCTAAGTGTCTAAGTAGGCCATCATATTGGGCCAACTATGGCCCAGGTTGGTACAAACCATTTTTTTTCTGGCTTATCACAACCATAAGAGTACAGCCAGGCCACAGGTCAGACCCAGTTCAAAAATATGGAATTTGGGGGCAGGGACCAAGCCATGGAATGGATATCCACTGTATATCATGTCCAGGGTGAATTTGTGCAGAAAGACTATGGCATCTTCAGGTTAATAACTTTAGCAAGTCCCTTGATCCTACAACCAAATGGACATACACCTCAAGGCCATCCAGTGAGCAAATCTTTCTGACCTGCTCCACATCAGAGATAGAAAAATTTGGTGAGAAAGGAAAGAAAAATGATAAGAAACTAATGTTTTCATTCTAAGCATTCAATCATCTAAGTCCAATGATAAATTAGTGACAAAAAATATTAATCTCCAATTTGAACACCAATGAATTGAAGCACCTAAGGATTTTTCATATCATAGAAGAAACTTGTATACTTTGCAATCAAGAGCTCAAATGCCTCTTTTACTCACTGACATTAAAATTTCTTCTGGACTATTAACATTAACCAAAAATCAGCAAATAAATCAAGGAACAAATGAGAAGATAACAAGTTTAGCTATTCTTCGATATAATAAAATCAAATACTTAATTATCTGATTTAATAGAGAAGATCAATTACCAAATAAAGATTTGTGTCACACAATTGTGCTTTGCCAAAGAGTTTACTACAGGCTACCTTTATTGTTTTTGCTCTTGGTAAGCAGCTTTACTGAGGCTTAGTTACATACAATAAGTTTGATAAATTTAATTATATAATTCTATAACAGATTCAATTATGTACCTACCATCACTGTCCTGACTTCAGTTACTAAAAAGTTCCCTCATGCTCCTTTGCAGTCATTTTCTGCCCCCTCTCCCTGACTTCTGGCAATAATGTACCAGTTTCTGCCTCCAAAACTTTTTTTTTCAGAATCATACAGTATATAACATTTTGTGTTCTCTCACTTAGCATAACATCTCTGGCCTACAAAGTTTCTGATGGGAAATTTGCAATCATTTTTGTTGTTCTGTATGAAACACTTTTTCCTCAAGCACTTTTAATATATTCTCTTTATCACCGGTATTCATCAATTTGATTATGACTTGAGAAGATTTTCTTTGTATTTGTTTGCACGTGGTCTGTTGACCCTCTTGGATCTATGGGTTTACAGTTCTCATCAAATCTGAAAATCTTTTCAGCTATTATTTCTTCAAATATTTTTCCTCTTCCTCTTCTTCTAGGACTCCAGTTACATGAAAGCTTGACTGCTTAACACTATCCTCCTTAATATTATCCCACAGGTCACCCATGGTCTTTTAATTTATTTTTTCTGTCTTTTCTCTCTGTACCTGATTTTGGATAGTTTCTGTTACTATGCCTTCCAGTTCACTGATCCTTTTTTCTGTGATGTCTAATCTCATGTTTATTTTATCAGGGTTTAATTTTTTTTCTTTCAGTTAAATCTAGACATTCTATTTCAGTCTTTTTGTTGTCTTTATTTTTTCTCCTCATCAACACAAACTTTTCCTCTTTCTTCTTGAACATAGGGAGCATATTTTAAAAAGCTGTTTTTAATTAATGTCTTTGTCTATTAATGCCACAACCCATGTCACTTCTGGGTCTGTTTCTACTGATCAGTTATCCTCCTTGTCATGAGTTAAGTATCCCTGCTTATTTGAATGTTGGGCAATTTTTATTAGATGCCTGACATTGTGAATTTTATGTGGTTATGTGCTGGATTTTAATGTATTTCTTTAAATAGTGTTAGACTTTGCTCTGTCATGTGTTAAATTGAAATTGGTTGGATCCTTCTGTGGCTTGCTTTATTAGGACAGATTCTGAGTAGCCTTTCAGTAGCTAATACAGCCATAATATTAAGGTAGCATATTTCTGAGGACTCTGCCTGATGTCAAGTGTACACTGGAGTCTTTCTACTCTGGCTCGTGAGAATGCACACACATTCCACCCCTGAATGAGCTCCAGGAATTGCTTAGCCTATTGCTTTCTGCTGCTTCTTTCTCCAGATTGGAGTCATATGACTCCAGGGGACCCCTGCAGGTGTACAGAACATTCTCTCTATGCAGCCCCTTCCTCTCATGTACTCTGCCTCAGTCATTGTGGCTTCCCTTTTCAACTTACATCTGTCTCTTCGATTTATTGCTCTTACAAGGCTCTGCTCCTGTTCTCCTCTCCATTTTGTGGCCTGAAAATTGCCTTCATGCCTTAAGCCAAAGTGAGCATAAACCTCACCTAGTTTTGTTTCATTTCACTCAAGGATCATGGTCCTGCACTTCCCATTGTTCAATGTCTGAAAACCAATGCTTTATGTATGTCTTCCCAATTTTCTATGTGTATAAGGTGGGACTATAAATATGGTCCCTGTGCTCCAAATGGCCAAAAAACATTTAAAAAATAAAATTTTATAGACAGAAATTTGAGTTATTTGTAAACTTTCAACTTTTTTCCCAGATGTTTCTCCACATAAACACCATTACTATGGTCAACTTAATCTAGGGAGATCAAGTTGCCAGTACCTGGGGGAAAAGGGAACTGAGAGTTACTAATCAAGGGGCATAAAGTTTCAGTTAGGAAGGATGAATAAGCTGTTGAGATCTGCTGTACGACAGTGTACCTATGGTCAACAAGACTATCGTACACTTAAAAATTTGTTAAGAGAATAAATCTAATGTTAAATGTTCCTATGACAACAAAATACTTTTTTAAACAGTAAATTAAAGAGATTGAGTCATCCCACTGCTTTTCTTTTAAATCATCTATGCACCATTCCTTGCAGCCCCTGCTCTAACAGTTTCCCTCCTAATAAAACATCAGGTTCCTAACATAGCGTCTGACATGATTATTTCTGCCATTCTATTTGGTATTTTGTAAGGAGTTTCACTCTTTCCGTACATTGCCACCTTCCACTTTGTGAGTGTGAATCATAATTACCCCCTTGACAACCTGTGAAACAGACAGTTATTACAAGTTTAATTTCAACTTACCTCCTGTGCCCTTTTCTTTTCCGTGACACACTGACAGTTTCACAAAAATAGTTTCTGTGAAAAGTTATTTCTACTTAGAATAAAAAGTATTCTTAGTTCTTAACTAAAATTTCAGTTAAGTGCTCTGATCTCTGCCCAAAAAAATTCTCTGAGATCTCTGATTTTATTCCTTAGTCATTTTCAAGTATATTTGCAGAGATGACATTAATATATGAATTTATGTTATCAATGGGTACTGTATTTCTTACTTCTTAGTTTATGTCATTTATTTTTATTTTATTTTCTTCCAAATGACTTGGACCATATACATGTATGAATATAGAACTATTGCTATTTAAACCCATTCAGCTGATATCTTGATCCAATAGAGAAGCCAAAAGTCTGTGACCTTTATCCTTTCATACATGTACTTCTAGGACTTATGACTAATATTTGCTTACTTTTAAAGGCAAGGATATGATTACAAAGAAATGATAGATGACTTACTGTCTCCTTGAAGACAAAGGCTATTTTATCCAACTCTCTGTATAGATTCAATGCCTGGAACACAGTTGGCCCTCAGTAAAAGTCTATGGAATTGCTTTTGTTAAACGATGCTTTAAATCAGGATTTCACAATACTGGCACTATTAATGTTTGGGCCTAGATAATGTATTGTTGTATGGAGCTGCCCTATCTGTGTGTTGTAGGATGATGAGTAACATCAGTGGCCTGTATTTATTTGAAACCAGTGGCATAGTACCTTCATTCACTCCCAATCTTAACCAAAAATGTCTCCAGACATGTCTCTTGTGGGGGAAAAAATTGCTGCAGTTTGAGAACTGCTATTCTAAATACCTTGATTAAGTCATGCTCTTGTATCCTATTCACTTCAAAATGTTCTAATGTATAAGTTTTCAGTATTTAAAGTTAGTAAGACACATTTAACAAGTGGATTTGCAATCAATATGATGGCCTTTATAGAATCATATATATATATATATATATATATATATTCATGTAGACGACTTTTACAACTATTTTTTTTAAAGAGCGTTTAGGAGAAAGAGAGACAATGAGAGAGAGATCCATTAGCCTACTTCTCTATAACATAGGCAAAAACAAAACAATGCAAGAGAAAACAAAACAGGAATGCAGGAAAGAAACAAAACAAAGAAACAAAAAAATTACCTTCAGCTCAAAGAAGTTAAGTGGTTTGCTAACAGCTATTCAGGTTTTTAGTCATCAAAAAAGGTTTAGAATACAGGCTTGCTGATTTGCAGTCTGGTACTATTCCTATCACCGCATTGCTTGCATACTCTCTGTCCTGTATAATTTGTAACAACAATAATAACAGCAATAAAGGCTAATGTTTATCAAGCTCTTACTATCTTCCAGGCAGTTTGTTACATAATTTAAACATATTTTCTCATTTAATCTCGACAGCAACTGTAGGAGATAGGTGAAATTATCACCTGCATTTTATAAATTAATAGATTAAATAAATGGTCGGTCCAATGTTACCAACCAGGTAAATGTTATTTAATTTACATTTAGAGGTCTTTAGAGGTACCCCCTACACCTGTATTTGTAGTATAATCACTGTCATACTTTTCCTAGTACATTTATTTATATCCTAATCAACTTTAGCCTGAAATAGACATGTCCATCATCAGAACAAACCTTATTTCTTTTCAGAAAATTCTGCCTTCACCAGTAAATAACACAGTGTTGTGCGTATTGATTCTTTTCAGGCCCTCCCAAATGTGAAGAACAGAGAATGGAAATTAATGGAAACTATCTCTGCTAAATGATTTTTAATGAACCCATTGATCCGTATTCCCAGACACAGAGATTCACTTCAGTGTCACACAAGGTCTTTGTGATTCTAGCAGACAGCCATGACCTGTTTCAAAAAGTACTGATTCACATTTTATTTTACTTGACTCTAAAACACAAATAAGTTCTGCAAAAGTCATAATAAGTACAGCTAATATCCAGTAATGCTGGATTCATTTTGTGTGTTTTTTGTGTTTTTTTTTAAATTTTTTTTATTTTTTGGCCTCACCGTGTGGCATGTGGGATCTTACTTCCCCGATCAGGGATCCAACCTGCGCCCCTGCAGTGGAATCATGGAGTCTTAACCACTGGACCACCTTGGAAGTCCCTGGATTCATTTTCTTTGGAATGTCATTTCACATTCATTTGAAAGTCAAAGAAAACAGGCCATAGAAGCATCAGATTAGGAAGGATGCAATAACTCTTCTGTGTTAGTGGGGGTCATGATGCTGAATCATAGCTGCCATGCTGAAGGTGGTTCACAAGGCATCTCCTCTGAATATTAAGAAACATGGTCTCATGGCCTAGACCTAAAAATTAGAAAAAGATAAAAGGGAAGGGGTATTGACTCCCTTCCCTTAATAAAAGCTGTTTATCATTTTCTACATGATAATCTCATGACTAATTCATTTACACACTACCCTTTTATATATCAAGCCATGGTCACGTTTGTTGCCTTTGTAATTTGTATTTTCACTGATGCCAAAAGAGCAAGCTAAAATGTTTGCCATACGCAATGTTTTCGAATTTCACATAAAATTTAATTTTCATGAATTACATTAAAAATGCTATTATGGCATTAGTAACGGCCCACAGTAGAGTATAACTAGGAAGGGAGCTGGAAAAAATTAGGCAGAAGAAACCATAGACTCATAGCAAGTGTATAGACCTTGGAAGTCAGTCTCCTCCACGGTACCAGAATCCCCTACATAATTCCTGTTTTAATATTTCCAGCCGCCTGAAAGCTTCCAGTTCATTTACTTGTTGAAAGACCCTAATTGCTAGAGAAATCTTTCTTTAAGAAGTTTTTATCTTAAACAAGACACAAAATTCCATGTGCCTGTTTCCAGAGGATAGATTGCATCTGGGCTACTAGGAAGAGGAACAGGAACGTCTGCAAATTCCTACTTAATGCCCTTTTGTTTACAAATCTTATATGCACTACTTTTATGTTCCTGTATAAGGATAGGAAGGAACTTACATTTCAATGACACAAACAGACTAAATCTTAGAGCCCCTTGCAACTCTCGGATTGTATGAAACTGAATTTTGCTATCTATTTTCTTCCAAAACATAAGAATATTTTCATGAATAGAACTGTAGTTATTCACTAAAGATAAAGAAACTGAATTATAAAGAGATTGTGGCATACAGTCAACTTATTACACATAGTAATTGTGGAGTCAAGAAGTTAACTCCAAGTGAGGCAAGAAAGAGACCATGCTCAAGGCTGGGAAGGAAAACTACCCTCATTTCCTTTTTTTTTTTTTTCCTCTTTTCTTTTTCCTTTCCTTGAAATTCTTGCAGAAATGCCACCCAAAGAAAAGTTCCTGCCCCTTTGTATAGAATCTCATTGTAAAAAGTTGGCACACCCTATCCAAATGCAATGACAAGCATTATAATGACTTCCAACTGCTATAATGTAGTAAAAGGAAAAAAGAAAAGAAAACTCTAGTTTTTCTCTTCATGTTTCTCTTGTTACAAGAGACTCTTATTTCTGTGCACATTTTGAATGGCAAATACATGCTGGAAGCTTTCGATTTCTCGTCATTCTCTCAGTGCTAAATAAGGCACAGATTTCTATTCTGCAAAGGTACAGTTTGACGTCTCTTTATTTAGAAACCAGGACAGCATTAAGACCAACATTTACTTCCTTGATATTAATGACAACTGCATGAAATTGTTTGTGCAAAAATTAAACTTACTCTCTCCTGCTGCTATTGCTTATATGACAAAACAGTGTTAGTTTAATAGAGTGAGATATGTTCTTTTTAAAAATTTTTATTGAAATATAGTTGATTTCCAATGTTGTGTTAGTTTCGGGTGTACAGCAAACTGATTCAGTTCTGTTCTTAACAAAAAGAACATCTCAGAAAACTGAATAATAAATATTTCTGTCTAATAAAACTATACTGATACCTAAAAGGCCTCCCATCTCTTACCACCCTGGAGATGATTAGATACTTGGCATTTGGGGTTCCCATTACCCAAAGAGGGTAATTGGAAAAACTGGATTTTTTATTATTGGAAAATACATCAAATATAAAGATAATAAAGCATTTTAATATGTCCAAACTATGAAAATCAACTCTGGTAAGTGCATTTCTTAATCCAAATTCTTAAATGTTTTTCATCTGTAATGTGTGTGATATGGTGGATTACAATGATTTATTTTTTAATGTTCAACAAGCCTTGCATAACTGGAATAAATACCACTTGATTATGAAGCATGTTTCTTTTTATACATTGTTGGATTCAAAATACTAATTTTTTTGAGGATTAGTGTATCTTTGCTCATGAGAGATATAGGTTTGCAATTTTACTTTCTTTTAATGGTTTTTTGGTTCGTTTTGCTGTTAAGGAATGCTGGCCTCATAGAATGATTTAGGAAATAGTCCCTCTGCTCCTATTTCACTGAGAGATTGTGGAGAATTGGTAGCATTGTTTCCTTAAATGTTTGGTAAAACTCCTCATTGAAATCATCTGGACCTGGTGCTTTCTGTTTTGTTCTGGACCTGGTGCTTTCTGTTTTGTAAGATTATTAATTATTGGTTAAATTTCTTTAATAGATATATGCATATTCAAATCATCAGTTCCTCTTTGTGTGAGGTTTTTTAAGTCTGTGTCTTTCCAGGAGTCAGTCTTTTGCATCTAATTTATAAAATATGTGTGCATAGAGTTGAAATATCTTTATTATCTTTTTAATGCCCATGAGATAAATAATGATAAACACTTTTCAAATTTCAGTAGTATTGCCTGTAGCTTGACCTCTGGTAATGGGCTTTATGTGCTGGACTTTAATATCCTTGAGCTGGGCAAGTACACAAGTATTTTTAAAAGAAACAGTTTACTTGCACAAAAATGATCAGTTTTAAAAGATGGTAAATGCTCTTAAGTGTTTTTTTTTTTTTTTGTGGAAGTTATACAAATGGTGAGAATTTGAATTGTTCCCTCTTATTATAGTATTAAAATTGTCTACTTAATTTTGCAAGTTATGTTCCTGCCCTGATTTTATATACTTGGATCTATCAATGAACATTATGATACTTTAAAAAAATATGTAATCTGTGTCTTCTCTCTCTCTCTTTAAATTTTTGTTTAGCCTTATTAGAGGCTAATTAATTTTACTTATCTTTTCAGAGATGCAGCTATTGGTTTGGTTGATTTTCTCTGTTTTTCTATTTTCAATTTCATTGATTTCTGCTCTAATTTATATTATTTTTTTCTTATGCTAACTTTATGCTTAAATTGCTCTTCTTTCTCTGGTTTTCTAAGGGAAATAGATTGTTAGTCTTAGATTATTGATTTTATGTTTTCACCTTTTCCAATAAATGCATTTAAAACTGTAAATTTCCCTCTGAACGTGACTTTACTGCATCCCACAAGTTTTGATAAATTGTATTTTTATTTTTAAAGTTTAAAAACTTTTTTTAATCTCTTGAGACTTCTCTGTTGCTACATGGGTTATTTAGAAGTGTTATGTTTGAACTCCCAACATTTGGGTATTTTCCAGCTCTTTTTTTATTGTTGATTTTTAGTTTAATTTCATTATAGTCTAAAACATATTCTGAATGATTCCTAGTTTTGAATCTGTTATTGTATATTTTAAGGCCAAAAATGTGTTCTGTCTTTGCCAATGTTCCATGTAAATTTGAGAGCAATATTATTACTGTTGTTGTTAAATGGATTATTATATAACTGTCAATTAGATCAAATTGATTGATAGTGCTATTCAGGTCAACTCTAACCTTACTGATTTTCAGACTGCTTGGTGTATTAGTTATGAAAGAGTGTTGAAGTATCCAAATATAGTAGTGGACTTATCTATTTTTTCTTTCAGTTCTAACAGTTTCTGCCTCATGCATTTTGATGTTCTATTGTTAGTTGTATACATGTTAAGGACAGTTACGTCTTGACCCTTTTATCACTATGTAGCGTCTTCTTCATTTTCGATAATTTTCCTGTTGTAAAGTCTGATTGTCTGAAATTAATATAGCTATTCCTTCTTTCTTTTGAGTACTGTTAACATAGTATACTTTTCTCCATTCAGTACTTTTAAGCTACCATATCTATATATTTAAGTTGGGTTTCTTGTAGACAACACATAGTTAGGTCTTATTTTTTGTTTTGCTCTAACAATTTCTATCTTTTAACTGATGTTTAGATCATTCACATTTTAGGTGATTATTGGTATAATTGAATTAATATCTACTTTGTTTGTAACATTTTTTTATTCATGGCACATTATTTTTCCTTTCTCTGTTTCTGCCTTCTCTGCTTTCAAATGAACGTTTTATATGATTCCCATTTTTTTCTGTGATCATATCAATTATACTTCTTTGGAATTTTGTTTAGTGTTTGCCATAAAGTTGGCAATATACATTTATAACTAATCTCAGTTCACATTAAATGATACTATATTACTTTGCTTGCAGTGTACATACCTTATAACAGAGTATTTCCTATTCCTCTCTCCTTTCTCTTATATCATTGATATCATTTATTTCACTTATCCATAGGCTACAATCATCCAATATATTGTTACTGTTATTACTTTAAACAGTTATCTTTTATATCAATTACAAAATATAAAAGATGATACTTTACTTTTATTTATTCCTTCTCTGATGTTCTCCCTTTCTTTATAGAGATCTAATTTTCTGACTTATATCATTTTACTTCTTTCTGAAGAACTTCTTTTAACATTTCTTGCAGGGCAGGTTTCCTGACAGCGAATCCTCTCAGTTGTTCATCTGAGAACATTTTTATTTCCCTGGCTTTTCTCCAGTTTTCGGAGTGTTCTTGTGTATGGGTTATGTAAAATTGCTCAGGATTTTTTTTTTTATTTCAACGATTTATTTTTATTTCTAGAATTCCAAAAGAATTTACTTTAATTTCCCTTTTCCTCATTTCTTTCTCTTCTTTTTTTTTTCTTTCTTGTTCTTTTTTCTTCATCTTTTTTATAGTGTCTTGTTCTTTCTTTATATTTGTCTGTTCATTTTTATTCCTTAAAACATTTTAAATTTATTTATTCCTTGGTATTTTTCTGCAGATTATTTCCTCTAGTTTTTGTGATTGTTAACCTCATGATTATTGTGACAAGATCAACTACTGTGGGCACACTGATAATTGGGGCTGGTTCCACCCCAGCTGGCTGCATGGCCCTGCCTTGTGAGATTGCTGCAGGTGCACTGGTGGGCAGGGCAGGCTCTTGGTGCAGCTGGTTATGATGCCTGGCAGTGTGCAAGTGTTATGAGCCAGCTGGTCGGTAAGGCAGTCTCCCCAAATGACTGGCTATGTGGCCCAGAAGAGTGCTTCTGCTGCAGGCTTACTAGTGGGCAGGATAAGCCCCTGGTGCTAATAGGACAGAGGAAGGATTCCAAGATGGTGCTGTCCAGTGCCAGTATTATGGTGGTAGAACAAGATCCTAAAAATGGCTACCACCAGGGTCTCTGTCCCCATGGGGAGTTCCAGCTGACACTTGCCTCTCTGGGAATCTATCTCTGAGATCAGAAAGTGACCCAGGAGCCTTTCAAACTACTGCCTCTGTGCTAGGACTCAGAGTATGTGAGATTTGGGGCACACTCTTAAAAAGCAGAGTCCCTATTTCTTATAGCTCTCTGGCTGTCTCCGAAGGTAAGGCCCAGTGGTTTACAAAGCCAGACATTCTGGTCCTTCCTGGTGCAGGACCCCCAGGCTTGGGAGCTCTGTATGGAGCTTGGATGTCTCACTCTTTGGGGAGAACCTCTGTGGTTGTGTGATCCCTCGCTTTAATGGGTCACAAACCTGGTGATGTGAGTCATGACTAGAACATATCTCCACCCCTCCTATCATCTCACTGTGGTTCCTTCTTTATCTTTAGTCGTAGAAAATCTTTTATGTCTTCAGGTTGTTCTCATAGATAGTTGCTTTGCAAGTAGTTGTAATTTTGTTCTGCCTGTGGGAGGAGGTGAGCTCAGAGTCTTCCTACTCCACCATCTTGATCCTGCCCACTCCTGTTTCTAATTTATTTAAGTGAAGGATTATCTCTTTCTGGGGAGCTGCTCTATTCAGAGTCCCCAGTAATGAATAAGTATTACCATTTAATTGGTGCTTTGATATGCTAATTAATGACTATTCTTTTATACTTTTAGAACAAAGACTCTATTCAATATGTTGTTAGCAGAGCTCCAGATAATGCCTGAATTCAAAAGTTACAAATGTATACTTCTTTTAAAATAATCCATACATTGTTCTTTTTTTTATTAATTCAGTTTAAACATTCCCATTAATCTGAATTAGTGAAATTTTGCCATGCACTATTGCTCTACTTACTCAGAGGTATGGCTTTGGGTAGCATATTAACCAGGAGAGAAGAAGTATAATACTTATACAAATAGCTACCTACTACTTCTTTATATTGTACACTGAGTTTAGCACTTTAAATGTACTAACTATATAGCTTAATCCTCTTATGAACCCTATAACTCCACTTCTAATATATCCTCACTTTACAAAGACTCAGGTTAAGTGACGTGCCTAATGTCACTACCTTATAAAGGGCAGAGCTAGTATTCAAATGTAGCTCTGACTCCTGAGTGAAGATATTAAACACTGCATTCTGCTGATGTGAGACTTGAATGTGAAGAATAAGGAAAGATTTATAAGTGGATATCACTCCTTCCAGGCTCAGTAAACATGAGTATATGAAAAATATCTGGCATTTAATCAGTGTCTAGTAAATATGGGTAGGAGGGAGGAATTGAAAATGGGTGCCATGAAGAAAGTCAGAAGTAATGAATATGTTCATTATCCTGAACCTGGTGATGGCTTCACATGTTGAACTAATCAAATTGTACACTTTAAATACGTGCAGTTTGTTGTATGTAATTTCTACTTCCATAAAGCTGTTTTCTTAAAACTGTTTTTTCCAAAGAGGTGAACATCCCCATTATAAGATTCTTCATAATGAAATAATCTGAAGAATACATGGTCCTGACAATGTTGAATTTTACCTGAGCCTTGTGCTCCCAGAAAACAGTGATAGTTATGAAATCCTCTCACCCTTTTGTCTTCCAAAATGCCTCCATCTTTTGTGTTCTGTGAAGCAGCCAACCTCAAAGGGCCACCCCGTCTTGCATGTTCCAAGAAAATATCATCCCCTCCATTCCTCAGGACTCCCATAAGCTTCATGGATGAATCCCTTGTTTACCTCCCTCTATAAAACCTTCCTTTCCTTTTCTTTGAGGTGTTCCTCATTAATGAGCATTCTCCACATTGCAAAAGCCTGAATAACATCATCTTAATTGTCTAGTGCATTTTGTCTCTCTCAGTGTCCAGATAAGTTCACAGTGGCTTAAATACACCATATGTAATTCTGATATAATACTGTGACTGGGTGGAGGCAGATACTGACTTAGCTTCAGGACAGAGTAGTATCAGGGCTCTGGGCAGTTGTTAATTGTTTATATGTCCCTCTGAGCTCCTTCTCTCTGTATTTTCAGACATTGATAGAAATAATTTTTTAATTTATAGAGGTCAATGTCCTCTCGTCATTTTTCTTTTTATCATTCATCTTTTCTCACAGCGCCTGTGCACTATGTTGAGAGGAGAAATGAGAACAGGAGTAGAAAATCCAGTCTGCCTAATGTTCTCTCTTTTATGTGGGTGAGTTTGAGGAAAAAGCTAAATGGCTGAGCATTAGTTGTGCTAGTTTTGTTGCACTCATGTCTGTAAGTCATTTAGTCCAACTACCAAAGAGACAGACTGAGATATGTTATTTTGTAGGAGGAGAACTAAAATAGCAAGTTTGAGATGGGAGTAATAACTGCTTGCTTGTAGCTTGGTCTATTAAGCTGAGCTGAGATCCTCTTGTACAAGAGACATCATTTCAGGTCAGAGTAGTCTCCAATGTCCTTTTAGGAGAAGAATACAATGTACCTCTTTTTTCAAAAAGTTATCTCTGGTCCTTCCTCTATGGCAAGAGTAAATTCCCTGGGACAGCCCATGTATAGTCTGTCATTAATTTGGTTTGAAACTTCTACTCACAAATAGGCTTAAAGACATTTTATTTACTGCCCTGAAACAAGAATATTAGTGTTATAAAATGTTACCTCTAATAAAACCACATCATTTTCTCTTAATAATTATAGCTTTGGGCACCAAAGACAACCAGCAGTAATTATTGCAACTCTCTTAGCTGTAAGCAGCAATTTCAGTTTTGTGCTGTGGTTGACCCTGATTTAGAATTGACATATAACTATGAACAAACCATGCTCAGCAGGGTGAATCCAAAATCAGAGACTTCTTCCTAAGACAACTTCTTCTAGTGAAGTACAGACTAATGTAAGAAATTATAGATGATTTACAGTCCCAACTGTAAACAATGAGAAGTGAAAGGTGAGAGTCACTGAAGTCCATCACTCCAAATCAATAATCTTTTTAATGTGCTCTTGGAATAAACAATCAAATCAGAAATAACTAAATGTATATATTAAAATAAGATGATTTGGCATGAGCACAAATACCATGAATACAGAATAGAAATGCTGAATATTTACAAACCGTATAAGTTGTTTTTTAAAATAATGAGCAATTGCGTAAATAATTACAAAACTACTGCAGAGCTATATGACATACTGGGTGCTGAGAATTTAAAAATTAAATTTAAAACCACACTAAATCGCCTTGCTTTCACATACTTTATAATTCCAAGGCAGTATAGAATCTGTAGAAAAAGAAAAACCTAATAATTTGGCCCACTTTGAATATCACAAAGTATGACATCTACCAGTGATACATAAATAAATATTTTTTAATATCTAATTTTTATTATTTTATCATTTTATTTTTAATAAATTAAAAAGAAATAGAAGAAAAATGTATTTTCATCTTGATATAAAACAAATAGCAAGAGAGTAATAAAAAAAAAAAGCAATTACAGGGCTTCCCTGGTGGCGCAGTGGTTGAGAGTACGCCTGCCGATGCGGGGGACACGGATTCGTGCTCCGGTCCAGGAAGATCCCACATGCCGCGAAGCGGCTAGGCCCATGAGCCATGGCTGCTGAGCCTGCGTGTCCGGAGCCTGTGCTCCGCAACGGGAGAGGCCACAACGGTGAGAGGCCCGCGTACTGAAAAAGATAAAAGAAAAAGAAAAAAAAAAAGCAATTACAATGTCAAAAAAACCCAACAAATACAGGGTGGCTCTATTTTTGGTTCTAAAGTAACAGAACCTTAAATATGTCCCATATACTGGGACTTCCACAAAAACAAGCCCTGATTCTGGCTTTGCTGATGTCTACACAGATTTGATATGACCTTTGTGAATGTGATTCTCATGTGGTTGTCACTGTTTTCTATTATAAACAGATTAATTGGTGACATTAGCAACTTTTGAATTTTTTTCTTTAAATTATAATATATTCAACTGGGCCGACCAGTCTATCTGAAGGCTGACTCACATTCTTTACAAGTAAACTTTTAAGCATATTTTTAATGTTTGTTTTATTTTATTTTATTTAGAATTTGACAAATTTATTGGTATTTTAGTAAAGACATTCATCTCAGTCGTTTCTCCCATCTTGACCTTAAGTTAATATTTCATTTGAGTCAAGAAAAGAAAATGTAGAAGAGGGAAGTTTTTTCAACATAAACCCTAAAATAAACAAAAATGGAAAGTTTGCCTATGTTAAAGCAAGTTAAATTCATGTATCTTGATATAATTAAATCATGTAAGTAAGAACTAATAGTTCTATATGCATTTCCATTGTTTTACTTGGGGCTTACTCCAAACTCAAATGCAAGTGAACAAAGTATTAGGAATATATACAGGCTGCTTCTCTGGAATTATTACCTATTAAAAGAGTTCAGCGAGTAGGTACCACCAATCAGTCTGAAGCTGCCCCCAAACCTAACATTGTAGGAGTTTTCAAGGTAATCATTATACTATATGTTTCTTTTATGTGTGACTATGCTTTTAAAGATGTCTTTAACTGTCACGTTAAAAAAGAATTCATATACGAGACAAAAATACAAAATAAACACAATCCTACAACACATAGATTAACAAACTATATGTGGTCAAAGATTCCATAAAATATGTTTAAAGATGCATTTTCTTTCCTTTTATTTTCAGTATCTAAAATGTGCTTTTGAGAGTTCACTGGTTAATATGTATACAGTTAAAATAAACCATATTACTGTGCTAAATAAGAATTCCTATAATAAGTGCAAATCAAATTGGATTTCACAAGTTAGTAACATAAATACTTTTATAAAGTTACAGAAAGTGCATCTTTCTTATTTTCCATCCTCATACAGTGTTGCCTTTGTGTGTGTGTGTGTGTTTATACCCTTTAAAAAATAAGAACAGCCAAATATTTAACTATCATGTCCATTTAAACTTTTGGTGGTGGTTTGTTATTTTAAAAAAAACAGCTTCCTTATGATTTGCCTCCAGATCTGGCGGAAATGCTTACAGGAACTAGCTAATAACAAAAATCAAGAGAAGCACATTCAAAATATTGGTTTACTTTGGCAGCAAATGGTTGTTCTTTGAAGAGTAATGAAGGTAGCCAAGACCCTCTCAAGTGAAGTGGGCTATTTTAAATACTCAACAGTTTACATAAAAATTTTAAATGTTGTTTTTAAAGAGCTAAGCATCTGTATCCACTGATAGCAATGCAATAATTAGCTTATGATGATTTGAAACAAAAAATGCCCATTAGGGGGAAAAAAAAAGCTGTATTTTAATTTTATCTAATTTACTTTCTCAGTTAATAGTCCAGTAACATTTTTCTCCCAATACAATACTCCCTTCTCTATAAGGCTGTTCCTGGGAGCCAGACAGTTTAGGTAAATAAGGGAGTTAAGCTAGAGAGTAATTGCCTACAGTTTATATAGACAACTTTTTGCTTCCCTCTTAATGTGTTAACAGTTGCATGTAGTAAAATATGCAATTCTTAGAAAGGTACCATTCATTTCTGATTTTTTTATTATCTATAAGCTTTGGAAAGTAATCACATGAAACTACAAAATTAGTAAATGTCTTGAAATCTGTATATAAAACATAAATTACCTCTAATTTCAAATTCTCATTTATTAGTGTACCACTCAATCTTTAAAAAAAAGAAAAGAAAAGAAAAAACGGTGGCTTCAAAAATAGTCTTATACCATTCTTTAAAAAAGAGGAAGCTGTTCCTTTTAACTTTACACCCACTCCACACCCCAGTTTCCAAACACATCATTTAATTGTCTTGGTCATGAACATTTCCAAGATGAGATTTTATATTTCACTTCCATAGCTTCTGGTTATCAGAAAACCCATGTTTTCCTTTATTGAAGGAATTTGGTCCTGCTGATGTTGGTGTATCCCTTCCAGTAGTCTTCATCCTCATCTTTGCTTCTGGAGGCATTTACTCTGGTTCACTATCCTCATCTTCCTTAAAAGCTGCTACTGCTGAAAGGGCTTTTGGAGCAAGAGTTGGAACGGTTTCTTTAGGCTTACTTGAGACAAGTTTGATGGATATGGCTGAGGCTTTCTTTGTTGTCTGACTACCTGTGGCAAATCCAAACTTGGAGATCTTTGGAGGCTTTGTTGGGAGGTCTGCAGCTTCTTCAGCGGATCGCTTCTCAGCGCTGCGACTGGAATTTCCCCCTCCATTACTGGAAGAAACAGTCTTAGTTTTCACGGGTTTTTCTGCTCCTTCTTCAGGTCCTCCGGCGGCTCCAGTCTGCTGCAGCTTCTCAGGCTTCTCCTCTCCAGCCTTCCCGTCCACCATTTTCCCCCTGCGGCTTCCAAATTTTTAGCGTTTTAATAGAAATTTTACGAAGCTAAATGTTTCTGTCTCTAAGATGATCTTTGATACTTCAATGAGCAAAAGCATCTTCCTCTTTCATCTTGGCCATTCTCCTTCTCCAAACGTTCCTCATGTCTTATATAGAGAATAATGCAGTGGTTATGAGACCAAGCTATCAAGCCAGACTACCTGATTTTGAATCTTACCTCCAAAACAATAACGGGTACTGACCCAAACTATTAATAATAATGATAACTAACATTTATTTAAAACTTACTGTTTTATTTAATTCTTACAACTCTATGAGATTAGTACTCTCATTACTCCCATCTATACATGGAAATGGAATTCCCATCTGCAAATGAGGCCCAAAATAGCTAAGTAGATGGCCTGAAATCACTCAACTAACAAGTAGCCAACTAAGGATTTGACTCAGATTTATTGGATTTCAAATCTATTTCCTTAGCCAGCCTTTTTGTATGAATAAAGGAGAAGTGGAGCTCATAAATCTGCCTGAATGACAAGACAATGTATATGTTGTCCCAAGTGCATGCAGAGAGCAGTAGTTGTGTACAATCAAATTTGTTTTTTTGAGAAATAGAGCTTTCTACATTTCCTTTTTTAATACAAATCAACTCTGAAAGTAGGGTGTTAAATATTGAATTTAGGCCTTTGGTAACAAGGATAGAATATACCCTTGAAGAAAAACACATTTTCCTTAATTGTGACTTTCTGAAATTCTCCTGAGTATTTTATAAAACATCTAAATATCAGGACAGCTGTTAATTAATTTCCTGGAGGTAAATTATTGACTGCAAAACGTTGCTCTGTAGAACCTGGCCTATTAACGAGATTCTTACTGGAACATCCTTTCAATTGTCTTATTACTATGGCAAGGTCAGCAACTGCAGCCCCTTCTAGCTTCTGATATTTTCCCTTACTCCAAACCATGTATGTTGTTCTAGGAGAGATGTTCCTTGAGACTAGTTGATAGGTAGTGGCTGAATGTTAGAGACAGGTCCTCCCAAGGGTGTTAAGCAAGGAGCATCAGGAGATGCGGCCTTTTCCGCCCTCATCATTATTCTTCTGTGAAAATTCTTGTTTCTGGCCAGTGTTTCTCTCCTCCCTCTTCTCTCTTCCACTCTGTGGAACAGAAGAAAGTCTCATAGTTTTTCCCCAACCAAGTCATCTCTGAACTAAACACCCACAGTGTATTGTACATTTTATGTACAAAAATATAAAAATGAGGAAATAAAGCTTCTCTCTCTATGTCTTCCCACATTTATGATTGGCCTTTTATATTCTGTACATCTTGGCAATCATAAATCTGTGGGTTTCTAAAGACCCAAAGATCAGTTAGCACGTAAAAAGAAAAACAGACTTCAGATTTACTGATTTTTTTATCACAAAGATGAACCCAAGTTCTAAGTTAAAGCAGCAGAGCTGGGTCTTGCAGAAAGAAGGGGGGAAGGAAATGAAAGTCAAGCTGGGGGACCTCTGACTGAGGAGGCCAGTGCTGGGGGGTGAGTAATCTGCAGGAGTGATTGGAGAAAAGGGGAGAAATAACCTCCTTTCTTCCTCCCCACCATACTTTCAAACTACATTTCACTGAAAATTAGGAACAGATACACAGTGCTGTGTTTGTGGGCACTATTTGATCCCCTGAGTTACTACTAGCCTGATCTTTGCCCTGAAGTCTGTTCACGCTTAAAGGACACACATACATAAAGAACTGTGGCATAATCTGAATTTTTTTCATTCCATGTCAAGACTAGGTTCAGGACACTACCTGGTAGATTCAACAGTAACCACCTCAGGTGAACAAGCCTTTTTTGATTTCCTTTTACTTTTAAATGGACAATTTTTTTTTTAAGTTAGATTCCTAGTGTTTGACGTAGTGCCTGCTGTTTCAATCCCAAATATGAGAGAGTTGGTTGCTGGTTCAAAAGACAGAAAAGTCCAATTCTGAACTATAGAGACCACCGCATGAGAGAACACAGGTCAGCCCCATAAGACCAGCAAGGTTTTCTATATGTCATACTCCCTAAGATCTTGTCCAGGTCCAGTAATTCTGATGCAATAATATCATTGACCTGATTCATAAGGACATTTCTTTATTATTCCTTGCTCATAATAGGTTTGCCATAAAGGTTGCTATTTTGAATTGACTTTATCAAATTGCAATCATCAAGTAGATAATTGTTCCCAAGCTTAAGCAGAATGATTTGAAAATTTAATAAGAAACATAAATTTCAAAATTAGAAATGCCAATATTCATAGGACGTTTGAGTTTAAGGAGGCCAAGAGACCATTTAGTCCAATACCTACACACAAAATGAAGGTCTCAGATCTATTGAACCTCTGTCTCTTAAATCTGAATTCTCACAATTTCTTTATGTAAATAATCTAACACATTTGAAAATTGTTATTATAGCACTATTTTCATGTACTCTCAAAAATACTTCAATCTTATTTGCAATGAAGATTTGCCCTTGTGGTAGAAAATGTATTTTAATACAGTAATAAGCAGCTGGGTACCCAGTCTAGCTTATTAATAAATAAGTTATTTCAATAAATCTTTGCCCACACTGTCTGATTTATCAACATCTTTATTTTGCTAGCAGTACAGAACAGTGAAAACAAAGAAGAGAAAAGAAGGAACACAGTAAGCTTGTCATTTAGCCCTTCTAAAATATCTTTCCCATATGATGGCATTAGAAGAACAGGTTCTACAATGTAGAAAATAATGAAGTGATATAATAAAGATTCTAAATAGTTGGAGAAATTTTGCAGATAATTTTCCCTAAATGCAAAATATGGGAAAGGTTTATTAGTAAAAAGTGGGAAAGTCAGTGGTGAAATAGAGACGATAAGTGACATGGTTTAGCAAGCTACTTCACTTCTGGAATCCTGCAGAACTCAATTAAAATGCAACTGCAGTTATAAATGACATGCTTTACTAATGTGCTTCCAATAAATGATATTTCTAATGCACCTAGTATAATCATTGAAAGAGAAACCTTAAATTAGAAGGAATTGTTTTGTCTGTCAGTGTATCATTATTACCACCTCCCTTTGCCTGGGTAGAACATATATGGTATTACTTGTTAAGTGGGGAAGTCTTTGAAAATAAACATTTATAAAGTAGTTACTAGAACAATTATAGTAAATGACTCACTAGAAACCCTTACAGTACCAGCACCGTCATTCTTGAGAAATTGCTAAGAAAATTAATTTTATGTATATGCCAAGATATAATGAAATAGTTACATTATAATACAAAATAATCCATAATGATAAAAACTTATTACAAAATATTTGCCTCATCAGCTTCTGCCTTGACATAACAAGTTGTTTCTTATAAGCATTAAAATTACAAACGTACATCAGGCAAAATTAGATTATATTGATTTTTGTCAATAAATTCAGTATTGGAATCCTAATGTCTGCTCAGTTAGAAACAATTTTATATTGATTATTAACTCATTTGGAAAGGGAAACAAGGTTATAAAGGGATTGATCCAAATAGATGCTATTTTTTAAGAAAATTATCAGCTGATAATCACTGTGATGTATTGCAATTTATTATTAGAAAACTTTAATGATTGAAAACTTTTGTGTGGAAAAAATCGCTTCCTACAGAATGAATCTCTCCCCCCTCCCCCGACTACCATCAAGAAAAAGTGGAAAGAGAAAATAAAAGCTGAAATTTATTGTTATACAATTTTCCTGCTAACACTTCGTAACAGTGAGAAAATTAGTTCTGTAAGAGCTTTGTTACATGGAGTTATCCACTGGTTACACACAAAAAATTTGCTGTCGATGAATGAATGAATGGGTATTAAGCTTCTCAGGCATATGTTGCTTATTGATTGGCATTCTACACTAAAGATATTTCCTTTTCCCATATTTGTTTACTTATTATTTTATTATATTTACAATGGACTTGTGTATTCCTATTTTATTCAGTGTTGTGTATTGTGATAATGTCATTATTTGTTTTGATGCTCTAATTATACTATATTTGGCCAATGTGAACCATTTCAAGATGGCATCTTCTGATATGTCTCCATCATATTTTAGTATGTTCTTAGTATACCACAAGATATTCCAAGTTCACCTTGTACTTGTAAAGTTTGAACATTTCTCCAAGGAGACCTGATTTCATTTGGTAGAGCGTGGTATTTGGAAACTAAGATCTTGGAACTAATTATGCTTCTTACTCAACTCTAAAATGAAAATGACAACACTTACTCTACCATACCCTTTCTAACCACTACAGCATCCTCCAACTTGTTTTCCTGCTTGCTTTCTCTCTTTCACTCTATACCAATCCAGTTATTCTTATAAGCCTGAGGCAGCTTTTAAAAAAGTATATCAGATCATTTCATTCATCTTCTTACACTCTCTAAGGTCTTCATTTTGCATTTTTAATTAAAAAAGAAGAGAGGAAGAAAGCAAGTAAGCTAGCTAGCTATCCTGCAAGACCCAACTTGAGTTGTCCTGTTCCTGCCTCTTTGACTTTTATATTGTATCATCCCCCCCTCCACCCCATAACTGTATTCCAATCACAATGACCTTCCCTCTTTTCTTCAAAGACTCCAGATTCATTCCTGTCCCCACACCCTTTGCCCTTGCTGCTCCCTCTGTCTAGACTGATCTTCCTCAAATTTTCTCCAAGTCAGCCTTTTTCATTATTGGGGTCTTAGCTTCAAACTCAGTTCTTCAGAGAAGCCCTCCCCATTCCACTTATTTAACGCCGAGAAGCTAATATGAAACAAACACACACACACCACTATTTCTCATGAATATAGACACAAAATTTCTAAATAAAATATTCGCAAATTTAATCCAATAATATAGAAAAAGGAGTTATGCACCATGACCAAGTGGGATTTATTTCATGTACATGAAGCTGATTAAACCTTTCAAAACCAATCAATGTACTTCATCAAATCAACAGATTAAAAGAGAAAAACCATATCATCATATCAATTGATGCAGAAAAATAAATCTTAACAAAATTCAATACCCATTCACAATAAAAACTTTCAGGAAATGAGAAATAATAGAGGACTTCCTCAACTTGATAAAAAGCATCTGAAAAAAAACTACAGTTAACAAAAATAACTGTAAGAGACAATATTTTCTCTGTAAGACTGAGAATATGGCAAGGACTTCTATCACCACTCTTATTCAACATAATATTGGATGTGCTAGCCACTACAACAAGGCAAAAAAAAAATAAAAGGCATACAGATAAGAAGGGGAAAAATAAAATTGTCTCTACTTGCAGATGAAATGAATACCTATGTAGAAAAATCCCAAGGAATCTATAAAAAAGTTCATAGAATTAATAAGTGAGTTCAGCAAATTGACAGGTACAAAATCAACACACAAAAATTAATTGCATTTCTGTATTAACAATGAACATGTGGACTGAATTACAATCACTATAATATATAATGAAGGATGTAAAGGAAGATTGAATAAATGGAAATATTTTTTTTAATGGAAATATTTTTGAATGTAAAGACAGTATTAGAAACATGGCAGTTCTTCCCAAATTTATCTGAAAATTCAATTCCAATCAAATTCTCAACACTTCTCATAGAAGTGTACATGTACAAAAATAGCCAAGATAACTTTCAAATTATGATATGATAAATTATAATAATGCAAATAAAATATTTGAATAAAGTTAAATAGAGCTATTGAACAGGCTAGACAGTTTAGATGAATGTGGAAATGTACAGCTACTTTTATTATTTTAGTATACAATTGAACTTCAATTCAGTGGAGAAAAGATGAACAGCTCAGGAAGTGTTGAAAATTTTGATTATCCATTCATAAACAAAAATTTGAAATTGATTAAGGACTCTACGTGTGTGTGTGTGCATGTGTGTTTTACACACATTTACCCCTAGAGGTATTTATGCATGTGCACAAGGAGGTGCATAGATGAAAAATCATCTCATGATTATTTATAATAATAAAAACTCTGAAACAAATTGTCCATCAAAACTAGAATCATGAAACAAATTATGGCATTTCCAAATATGAAATGCTATTTAATATATAAAAAAATAAGGTACTGACATGAAAAAAAATCTCAGAGGCTTATTGTTGGGAGTACAAAGCAAGTTATAGAAGATAATCAATAAAAAGTAATTATTTTTTTTATTTCTTTAAAAGAGCCAAACACCACACCTTGCTATAAAAAACAGAATAAATTTTATGAAGATTACAGAGCCTCTGTCTCCTGATCCCTGAGTTCAACTGTGACCTCTCAGAGGCCCTCCATTCAGGATTCTCTTCCTTAAAAAAACATATCTCAGAGCAACCTAGAAAATGTCAGTTCTTCCACATTTGAATCACTCCTTCTGAGGGAGCTCCTTTGAAAGATATCAGGGTAGACATTCAATCCTCACGGTCCTCTTCAATGATAGAAAAGAGGCTTAGGAACATAGTTTCTACAATGTTAGCAACTCTTTTGAAATACTGTATAGGTATTTCCTCCCTTGTAAGATGACAATTAAATAATAAATGTCCTCTAACATATTTAAGAGAAAAAAAAATAGAGAGAGAGATAGAAAGAGATGATAGCCACAGCCTCAGGTCAGGATGAGTAGCAAGTCATTCTGAGCAATGAATTAAGATTCTGACTGAATTTATCATATCTGTTTACCTGCTAGGCAGAAGACAAGCTAGTAAAATATAAACACTGGATCATTAAAGATTGTTCTCTTATTTACCAGATTGGATAGATAAATGTTCACCTTATTTCAGATCCTAAACTCTGGAGAGAACAGTGATTATTCTTATTTTATCGTATTTGTTTTGCAGGCTGTAATCTCTGCTTTATAGCTTACTAAATAACATCTCACTGCAAAACTCATTATCTTTCTTGACCTCAAACCAAACCAGGAGTTACAGAGGGACATGTATTGCTATGCCCATTTTCAAAATAGAAAACGTGTAAGCTATTACAAGGCACGTGGCTGAGGAGAAAAAAATGGTGTCATCATTACTGGTTGTTTTTCCACAGAATAACTACTTTCCTTTCAGTAATAAAACTCAAATTTTGCTAGAGTAAGGGGTATACCCTTCTCCCTTGCATACTGTCTGGAGAAGCACTAACCAAGCTCTCTGTCTTCCCCCTGCAGTGGATGGGCATAGGATCTAAACTAGGCCAAAGTCACACTCTTGCTAGACTTTGAATCTTGAATAGATACACCAAGATGGCAAAACAAAATGATCATATTCATCCCAGAGGCATGTCTCTGTTGAGATTATCAACTAGTTTTCACCATCTTGGGGATCATACTGACCCCTGACCTCTCTGATGCTGAACCCTCTTCTTCAGTTTTTCCTTCACTTCTATGAGTCTCTTTCATTCCCAGCAAGTCTCCCTTTATTCCCTTTAACGGAATCAAATCTATTGCTTGCCACCAATAAACAACCACAATAAACAGTTGGCCACGTGCAGAGTTAGACAGGGCTTGTTTGAGTTTTGAGGTAGCTTGATGTCCACCCCACAACTCCTCCCCACTCCCCGCACAGCCTATTCCATCCTCAGTCACATGTCTTTCCTTTGCAGTTTCTTCCCATTCTCACCTTCCATAATGGGCACATATACTCAAAGTAGACTTCAATTTCCTTCCAACCTTCCTCCATCAAAATCTGCTTTCTGGAAGAAACTTGATGAACTCATTTGCACAAATATGTAGAAGAGTAGTTTGTTTTTTCTTTTATCCAAAAATTTTATTCAAATCCTCCTACATACATGTTACTGTGCTAAGAAAGATAATAGTGAAAATAAGAAAGATTTTTCCCCTGTCTTGTAGGCTGATAAATCTATCAAACCCTGCAAACTGCAGAGGATCTCGAATTATAGGATTCAGAGATCTGGAGGGAGAGAAGCTCTGGGGAGATGAAAGGGCTTCATTCCAACTCTGAAGTCAGATCAGATCTGAAGTTAGTAGCTGCTTACTAGTGTTTCCTGTTTAGGAATAAAGCCACATCTCTTCAACAATGAATAGAATATCATCAATAGTATACAATGGGTTCACTGTCTTTTCCCTCCCTCTGTATTTTTATTACCTGTTGACATAGTTAGTGTCTCATCGTGGAATTCTCTTCAGTGCTCAGGGTAACAGAAAACACTGACCAGATTTAGAACCCTTGATTGGGAAAATTGCTCTCTGAAACTCTCTACCTACAAAATTAAATAATTAAAAATAAAGAAAAATATCATTTACCTTATTACTGAAATTATTTTAATAGCTAACTTTAGAAAAATTAGAAAATTTAAATCAGTCAAGATGAGGTAAATAAGAACACCTGTAGCTCTACAACAGAGAGATTGCCACTATTGACAGGTTGGCTTCTATATTTTCATTCTTTACACTCATACGTACATGAATGATGCACCTTATTCATATGTATTTGCTTTTGAAAAACAGGGATTGTGTTTTAAGTAGTACTTAAATTACGAGTGGATATCTTTGAAACAGAACAGAGTTAAACTTAATCACAGTCATAATCGTAATCTTTATAATTTACCATGCCAGGCACTGGTTTAGTATATTGAGTATTTGATCTCATTTAATCCTTGCAACAACCTTATGATATTGGTATATTGTTATCATAAATTTTACAGATTAAGAAACTGCGGCTATAACCAGGCAACAGTTCAAGATCCTGCCACTGGTTACTGGTGGATCTAGAAGTCAATCTCACATGAAATATGGATAAAGGGAGAGACCCAGAGGAAACTTTTTGAGCGATGCTGGCCCCCACAAGAGAAAGTAATGAAGACCAAAGAGGTATGTCTGGAAGACTTGGGTTTCCTTGGTGAGGATACAACCAAAGCATTGTGACTTCCATCCAAGTTGTGTGCTGTGTTGCTGTGGTAAGTGACTATTACTCAACCTACCAAATTTAAAAGCTCCTTAAAAGGTGCCACAACCAGACACTTAGAGGAAATGGTTTTCACTTGTAACTGAATTATTCTAGCATGAATTATAGATTGTCACTGCCTCACTAACCCAGAGAGGGGACGATGAAAGCAGGGTTGCACTGAAAGACTGGAGGTCAGCATCTGTGACAGGCATCTTTTCTATACAGTGCAGCAAGTAGGCTTCCCACCTAGTCCTGCCTCTTCCATGGAGAAGGAGTCAGCGTACAAAACTCCCACATTCCCTTGGCAAAAAGTCCCCACAAGGCAGATGTATGAACAAAACACCACTGGGCTCAAAGACAAAAGCTCTGGGGCAGGAGAGCCAGGTTCCTAATGTCTCTGTGAAGTGGATTCAAGGCCCAGGAAAGGCCTGACAGGTGCTTGAGGTCCTCAGGGCGGTTCTGACCTTAGAACATGACAGAGCAGCATCTCCCATTTGACTATGTGTTTTATAGTTCTTCCTGAGGAAGGGGTGCTGCAAAGGTAAAAAGGCCTCCACTGGGCCTACTGGCTTCTCAGAGATAACTCCACAGAGGCTTCAGCTCTTTCCAGCTGGACCTGAACTCCATCTGCCTCTATCAGTTCCTGCCACTCCAAAGCTGTGAGGGAAACCACTACACACAATAATAAAAAAGTATAATAAAAACAATAATAAAACACGTAGCTCCACAAAACAGTCTCAAGATGGCAAACTGATTGCTTACCCTCAATAACCACTATCCAGTATCAAAATTAGTAGAGAATAAAAACTTTTCTTAGCCTCAAAATATAAGATACCTTATAAATGCACAGGATTGGGATTAATTTTTGAGACCTTAGCATCTTTTCCCAAATGTCAAAACCTTTACTGAGACACCCTTCAGCTGCACACACAGGCCTCCGAAGAGACTCCTGGCCCACACAGCTCCAGGTCTTCTCAAACCCCCACTTTGACCCCCTACATCAGGCCTGAGAAGAAGGCTCCATATTGAAAGAAAAAAAAAGTTCAAAGTATGACTGTAATGCAAGCATGAACATTTTGTTTACTGACTGAAGAATCTCCTCTTCTTTTCAAGTAACTATAACTTAATGAACCAGAGGAAGATACAGTTCAACAGAGAGAATTTTTTTAAAGTCTCCAGGAGATAAGAGAAATGGAAATAAAAACAAAAATAAACAAATGGGACCTAATGAAACTTAAAAGCCTTTGCACGGTAAAGAAAGCCATAACCAAGATGAAAAGAAAACCCTCAGAGTGGGACAAAATATATGCAAATGAAGGAACTGACAAAGGATTAATCTCCAAAATTTACAAGCAGCTCATGAAGCTCAATATTAAAAAAACAAACAACCCAATCCAAAAATGGGCAGAAGATCTAAATAGACATTTCTCCAAAGAAGATATACAGATTGCCAACAAACACAAGAAAGAATGCTCAACATCACTAATCATTAGAGAAATGAAAATCAAAATGCAATGAGGTATCACCTCACACCAGTCAGAATAGCCATCATCAAAAAATCTACAAACAATAAATGCTGGAGAGGGTGTGGAGAAAAGGGAAGCCTCTTGCACTGTTGGTGGGAATGTAAATTGATAGAGCCACTATGGAGAACAGTATGGAGGGTCCTTAAAAAACTACAAATAGAACTACCATATGACCCAGCAATCCCACTACTGGGCATATACCCTGACAAAACCATAATTCAAAAAGAGTCATGTGCCACAATGTTCATTGCAGCTCTATTTACAATAGCCAGGACATGTAAGCAACCTAAGTGTCCATCAACTGATGAATGGATAAAGAAGATGTGGCACATATATACAATGGAATATTACTCAGGCATAAAAAGAAATGGAATTGAGTTATTTGTAGTGAGGTGGATGGACCTAGAGTCTGTCATACAGAGTGAAGTAAGTCAGCAAGAGAAAAACAAATACCGTATGCTAACACATATATATGGAATCTAAAAAAGAAAAAAAATGCTTATGAAGAACCTAGGGGCAGGATAGGAATAAAGATGCACACGTAGAGAATGGACTCAAAGACATGGGGAGGGGGTAGGGTAAGCTGGGATGAAGTGAGAGAGTGCCATGCACTTAAATATACTACCAAATGTAAAATAGATAGCTAGTGGGAAGCAGCTGCATAGCACAGGGAGATCAGCTCGGTGCTTTGTGACCACCTAGAGCGGTGGGATACGGAGGGTGGGAGGGAGATGCAAGAGGGAGGAGATATGGGGATATATGTATATGTATAGCTGATTCACTTTGTTATAAAGCAGAAACTAACACACTATTGTAAAGCAATTACACCCCAATAAAGATGTTAAAATTAATTAATTAATTATTTTTAAAAAAAGTCTCCAGGAGATAAAAATAAATTGCTGTGTTAAGTATATCCCTTGATGTGTCATGCTTGTCCAAAGATGCAGTTATATATGCACTAAAGAAGTACTGGCTATTTCTACAACATTTTCCCCCATGTTAGTACCTTGTACGTGAGAGGAGATCATTCATTCACTTGTTCAAACATTTCTTGAGCAACTCCTTTGTGCTAGTTTGTACCATCCCTGGGGATACAGAGATGACGATAATATCACTCCTGTCCAAAAAAGACACAAAAGTTTAATAGATTAGGTGACAAAAAAAATGAGAATAATTTAAGCATGAAGTGATTCACAGAGTGTGATGTCTACAAAGTACCACGGGACCTACAGGAAGCGTGGGGGAACCTCAGAGTGAAGAGTCAATAGAATTGGTCAAGAAATATTTTTTTCAGGAGACTGGTTCAAGATGGCGGAGTAGAAGGACGTGCTCTCACTCCCTCTTGCGAGAACACCAGAATCACAACTAACTGCGGAACAGTCACTGACAGGAAGACACTGGAACTCACCAAAAAAGATACCCCACATCCAAAGACAAAGGAGAAGCCACAGTGAGACGGTAGGAGAGGCACAATCACAATAAAATCAAATCCCATAACTGCTGGGTGGATGACTCACAAACTGGAGAACACTTATACCACAGAAGTCCACCCACTGGAATGAAGGTTCTGAGCCCCACGTCAAGCTTCTGAACCTGGGGGTCTGGCAATGGGAGGAGGAATTCCTAGAGAATCAGACTCTGAAGCCTAGTGGGATTTGATTGCAGGATTTCGACAGGACTGCGGGAAACAGAGACTCCACTCTTGGAGGGCACACACAAAGTAGTGTGCACATCGGGACCCAGGAGAAAGAGCAGTGACCCCATAGGAGACTGAACCAGACCTACCTGCTAGTGTTGGAGGGTCTCCTGCAGAGGCAGGGGGTGGCTCTCTCTCACCGTGAGGATGAGGACACTGGCAGCAGAAGTTCTGGGAAGTACTCCTTGGCATGAGCCCTCGTAGAGTCTGCCATTAGCCCCACCAAAGAGCCAGGGTAGGCTCCAGTGTTCGGTCACCTCAGGCCAAACAACCAACAGGAGGCAACCCAGGCCACCCATCACCAGTCAAGCAGATTAAAGTTTTACTGAGCTCTGCCCGCCAGAGCAACAGCAAGATCTACCTACCACCAGTCCCTCCCATCAGGAAACTTGCACAAGCCTCTTAGATAGCCTCATCCACCAGAGGGCAGGCAGCAGAAGCAAGAAGAAGTACAATCCTGCAATCTGTAGAACAAAAACCACATTCACAGGAAAACAAGAAGTAAAGTCAGAGGGCTATGTACCAGATGAAGGAACAAGATTAAACCTCAGATAAAAAACTAAATAAAGTGGAGATAGGCAATCTGCCAGAAAAACAATTCAAAATAATGATAGTGAAGATGATCCAGGACCTCGGAAAAAGAATGGAGGCAAAGATCGAGAAGACGCAAGAAATGTTTAACAAAGACCTAGAAGAATTAAAGAACAAATAAACAGAGATGAACAATACAATAACTGAAATGAAAACTACACTAGAAGGAATCAATAGCAGAATAACTGAGACAGAAGAACGGATAAGTGACCTGGAAGAGAGAATGGTGGAATTCATTGCTGCAGAACAGAATAAAGAAAAAAGAATGAAAAGAAATGAAGACAGCCTAAGAGACCTCTAGGACAACATTAAACGCAGCATCATTTGCATTATACGGGTCCCAGAAGGAGAAGAGAGAGAGAAAGGACCTGAGAAAATATTTGAAGAGATTATAGTGAAAAACTTCCCTAACATGGGAAAGGAAATAGCCACCAAAGTCCAGGAAGCACAGAGAGTGCCATACAGGATAAACCCAAGGAGAAACACGCTGAGACACATAGTAATCAAATTGGCAAAAATTAAAGAAAAATTATTGAAAGCAGCAAGGGAAAAATGACAAATAACATACAAGGGAACTCCCGTAAGGTTAACAGCTGATTTCTCAGCAGAAACTCTACAAGCCAGAAGGGAGTGGCATGGTATACTTAAAGTGATGAAAGGGAAGAACTTACAAACAAGATTACTCTACCTGGCAAGGAACTCATTCAGATTCAATGGAGAAATAAAAAGCTTTACAGACAAGGAAAAGCTAAGAAAATTCAGCACAACCAAACCCCTCTACAGCAAATGCTAAAGGAACTTCTCTATGTGGGAAACACAAGAGAAGAAAAGGACCTACAAAAACAAACCCAAAACAATTAAGAAAATGGTAATAGGAACATACATATCAATAATTACCTTAAATGTGAATGGATTAAGTGCTCCAACCAAAAGACACAGGCTTGCTGAATGGATACAAAAAATAAGACCCATATATATGCTGTCTACAAGAGACCCACTTCAGACCGAGGGACATATACAGACTGAAAGTGAGGGGATGGAAAAAGGTATTCCATGCAAATGGAAATCAAAAGAAAGCTGAAGTAGAAATACTCATATCAGTTAAAGTAGACCTTAAAATAAACACTGTTACAAGAGACAAGGAAGGACACTACATAATGATCAAAGGATCAATCCAAGAAGAAGATATAACAATTATAAATATATATGCACCCAACATAGGAGCCCCTCAATACATAGGGCAACTGCCAACAGCTATAAAAGAGGAAATCGACAGTAACACAATAATAGTGGGGAACTTTAACACCTAACTTACACCAATAGACAGATCATCCAAGCAGAAAATTAATAAGGACACACAAGTTTTAAATCACACAATAGACCAGATAGATTTAATTGATGTTTATAGGACATTCCATCCAGAAACAGCAGATTACACTTCCTTCTCAAGTGGGCATGGAACATTCTCCCGGGTAGATCACATCTTGGGTCACAAATCAATCCTCAGTAAATTTAAGAAAATTGAAATCATATCAAGCATCTTTTCTGACCACAATGCTATGAGATTAGAAATGAATTACAGGGAAAAAACCATAAAAAACACAAACACATGGAGGCTATACAATACGTTACTAAATATCCAAGAGATCACTGAAGAAATCAAAAAGGAAATCAAAAAATACCTAGAGACAAATGACAATGAAAACACGATAATCCAAAACCTCTGGGATGCAGCAAAAGCAGTTCTAAGAGGGAATTTTATAGCTATAAAAGCCTACCTCAAGAAGCAAGAAAAATCTCAAATAAACAATCTGACTTTACACCTAGAGGAACTAGAGAAAGAACAAACAGAAGCCAAAGTTAGCAGAAGGAAAGATATCATAAAGATCAGAGCAGAAATAAATGAAAAATAAATGAAAGAAACAATAGCAAAGATCAATAAAACTAAAAGCTGGTTCTTTGAGAAGGTAAACAAAACTGATAAACCATTAGCCAGACTCATCAAGAAAAAGAGGGAGAGGACTCAAATCAATCAAATTAGAAATGAAAAAGGAGAAGGTACAACAGACACCACAGAAATACAAAGCATCCTAAGAGACTACTACAAGCAACACTATGCCAATAAAATGGACAACCTGGAAGAAATGGACAAATTCTTAGAAAGGTATAACCTTCTAAGACTGAACCAGGAAGAAATAGAAAATATGAACAGACCAATCACAAGTAATGAAATTGACACTGTGATTAAAAATTTTCCAACAAACAAAAGTCCAGGACCAGATGGCTTCACAGGTGAATTCTATCAAACATTTAGAGAAGAGCTAACACCCATCCTTCTCAAGGTCTTCCAAAAATTTGCAGAGGAAGGAACACTACCAACCCATTCTATGAGACCACCATCACCCTGGTGCCAAAACCAGACAAAGATAGTATAAAAAAAGAAAATTACAGATCAATATCACTGATGAATATAGATGCAAAACTCCTCAACAAAATACTAGCAAACAGAATCCAACAACATATTAAAAAGATCATGCACCATGATAAAGTGGGATTTATCCCAGGGATGCAAGGATTCTTCAATATATGCAAATCAATCAATGTGATACACCATATCAACAAATTGAAGAATAAAAACCATATGATCATCTCAGTAGATGCATAAAAAGCTTTTGACAAAATTCAACACCCATTTATGATAAAAACTCTCCAGAAAGTAGGCATAGAGGGAACCTACCTCAACATATATAAAGGCCATATATGACAAACCCACAGCAAACATCATTCTCAATGGTGAAAAACTGAAAGCATTTCCTCTAAGATCAGGAACAAGACAAGGATGTCCACTCTCACCACTGTTATTCAGCATAGTTTTGGAAGTCCTAGCCATGGCAATCAGAGAAGAAAAAGAAATAAAAGGAATACAAATTGGAAAAGAAGAAGTAAAGCTGTCACTGTTTGCAGATGACATGATACTATACATAGAGACTCCTAAAGATGCCACCAGAAATCTACTAGAGCTAATCAATGAATTTGGTAAAGTTGCAGGATACAAAATCAGTGCACAGAAATCTCTTGCATTCCTACATACTAATGATGAAAAATCTGAAAGAGACATTAAGGAAACACTCCCATTTACCACTGCAACAAAAAGAAAAACATACCTAGGAATAAACCTACCTAGGGAGACCAAAGACCTGTATGCAGAAAACTATAAGACACTGATGAAAGAAATTAAAGATGATACCAACAGATAGAGAGATATACCATGTTCTTGATTTGGATGAATCAATATTGTGAAAATGACTATACTAACCAAAGCAATCTAGAGATTCAATGCAATCCCTATCAAATTACCAATGGCATTTTTTTACAGAACTAGAACAAAAAATCTTAAAATTTGTATGGAGACACAAAAGATGCTGAATAGCCAAAGCAGTCTTGCGGACACAAAGCAGAGCTGGAGGAGTCAGACTCCTGGACTTCAGACTATGCTACAAAGCTACAGTAATCAAGACAATATGGTACTGGCAAAAAAAAAAGAAAAAACAGAGATATAGATCAATGGAGCAGGGTAGGAAGCCCAGAGATAAACCCACATACCTATGGTCAACTAATCTACAACAAGGGAGGCAAGGATATACAATGGAGAAAAGACAATCTCTTCAATAAGTGGTGCTGGGAAAACTGGACAGCTACATGTAAAATAATGAAATTAGAACACTCCCTAACACCATACATAAGAATAAACTCAAAATGGATTAGAGACCTAAATGTAAGACCGGACACTATGAAACTCTTAGAGGAAAACATAGGAAGAACACTCTTTGACAGAAATCACAACAAGATCTTTTTTGATCCACCTCCTAGAGTAATGGAAAAAAAACAAAAGTAAACAAATGGGACCTACTGAAACTTAAAAGCTTTTACACAGCAAAGGAAACCATAAACAAGACAAAAAGACAACCCTTAGAATGGGAGAAAATATTTGCAAACGAATCAACGGGCAAAAGATTAATCTCCAAAATATATAAACAGCTCATGCAGCTCAGTATTAAAAAAACAAACAACCCAATCCAAAAATGGGCAGAAGACATAAATAGACATTTCTCCAAAGAAGACATACAGATGGCCAAGAAGCACATGGAAAGCTGCTCAACTTCACTAATTATTAGAGAAATGCAAATCAAAACTACAGTGAGGTATCACCTCACACCAGTTACAATGGGCATCATCAGAAAATCTACAAACAACAAATGCTGGAGAGGGTGTGGAGTAAAGGGAACCCTCTTGCACTGTTGGTGGGAATGTAAATTGATGCAGCCACTATGGAGAACAGTATGGAGGTTCCTTAAAAAACTAAAAATAGAATTACCATATGACCCAGCAATCCCACTACTGGGCATATTCCCAGAGAAAACCATAATTCAAAAAGACACATGCACCCCAATGTTCATTACAGCACAATGTTCATGGAAGCAACCTAAATGCCCATATACAGATGAATGGATATAGAAGATGTGGTACATATATACAATGGAATATTACTCAGCCATAAAAAGGAACTAAATTGGGTCATTTGTAGAGACATGCATGGATTTAGAGTGTGTCATACAGAGTGAAGTAAGTCAGAAAGAGAAAAACAAATATCGTATATTAACATGTATATGTGTAACCCAGAAAAATGGTACATATGAACCGGTTTGCAGGGCAGAAATTGAGACAGAGATGTAGAGAACAAACATATGGACACCAAGGGGGGAAAGCGACAGGGGGTGTGGGTGGCAGTGTGATGAATTGGGAGATTGGGATTGACATGTATACACTGATGTGTATAAAATGGATGACTAATAAGAACCTGCTGTATAAAAATATAAATAAAATAAAATTCAAAAGAAAAGGAAATAATTTTTTCAAGTTTATACTGTAAAAATTATTAAACTTTTGCTACGTTATGGAAGTATCTGAATTCAGAGAAAGCAACTATTTTGGACAGTCTTCACAGTGCAGATTAGGGAAAATCCCATGAACAAATTTGAATTGCTTCCAACTCTTAGGAGTCAAGGGCAATTCTGGAAGGCAGCTGTTGGTTTCTAAGGGGGGAGCAACATTACTGCTAGAGTTGTCTATGGTACATCATTTCAGGAGGGCCTGGGTAAGTCTCTTTTCATGTACCTTAAAATATCTCCTCCACCTACTTCACTGTTGTCTAAAACCATATGGAGCAATTTATTCCTTGTTTAATCCAAAGTTTCTCTCCCATTAATATGAAAGTATTTTTGGAGAGGAAGTAGATTATCATTACTCTAACATAGAGCTATTTTGCTGTTTCCCAAGAGCAAGATTTAATAGAAAAATAGAGGGAAAATTAGTTCCCTGGATACCAAGGGAACTAAAAGGGCACCATTGCATCTGATAGGAAACAAAAAGAGAAGCTCTGGAACATGGGCTGAACACAATTTCTCTTGTTTCATTATTTTGCCCTGTTCTACTAATTTCTTCCTTAAACTCCTTTGAACTTTCAACACTAACCATCTGCCCTTCTTTCCTCCACATTTCTGAATTCCCAAGCCTACCCTTAAGAAAACAAATAAAAAATTCTATTTAAGGTCTATGACGTTCCTTTAAAGATCTGTTTCTCTGTTGAGATCAATCATTGAGAGGTCAAAACAAAATGATTCACTGACACCACAGATCAAAGTAAACACAGTGTACATTGTCTGCCTCTGCTCAGAAGTACACTTCTGGGCACTGTTCCATGATATAGTAGTGAGCATTTGGGACTCAAATAAGATACTTTATGTGCAACACATGTACATCACCAGCATGCCTTGGAAGCAATTTTATCTAGTCCTATAAATCCCTGGGCTTTGTTAAGGAGCCAGAAATTCTTTTTACATCATAGAATTCTCTAGTGCCAGGGAATTTGCAGCAATCCTCGTAGACTCATCTCCAAGAGATTGATATCCAAAGCCCCCTTTACAGACAGACAATGCATGAACACATTCATTTACTCAAAATACATTTCCTTGGTGCCAGGAAAGGCACTTAGCAAGGGGAATAAAGTGATGACTGAAACATAATTCCAGCCTTTGGGGATCTCAAAACATTCTTATTTAAAAGGGATGGATGAGACTTCTATGTTTTCATACAAGGCACTATTGATTTACTGGAGAGGAAATTATTCACCTGACCAGATGATCTGTGCTTCCAAAAAATGTGAAATATTCCTTGCCAAAAATCACAACAGAAAAAAATTATCAGCAATGTGTTTTCCCTTAAGTAGGCCTCTATGTAAAATTCCTCTGGTAGCAGGTGTGTCTCTGAATTCTAAAATGGGCTCTTCAGTGATGGTTTCCATTCTCCACACTACAGAGTAAACTGTATCTTCAAATCAGACCCTAGCACCCAAGGCCACACCGGACTATTACACATTTTAAACTTGAACACCAAGAGTTGATCAGCCTGATGAGGAATACAGTCATGGTACAGCTCTGGCTCCCAGGAAAAGTCTAATCAGAATGTGTGCTTGCTTATATTCCCAATCCTCAAGCAATAATTCATCAATATCTCCTAATTAAAAAATGAATGTAGATGCGAGAAAACTTTGTTTTACACTATCCAAATTATCCAAACCGAAAGATTGAATTTCATCATTCCACATCCTAAAGAGAATTGTTTTAGTATTTTTTAGCTGTGTGATAAGGAAATTGTTAAGTAACCTTTATTAATTAAGCCAAAGTAGGTGCATTATGGGAAATAAAGTTGCTAGTTAAGATGTAGGCAAATCAAGACCTTGGGAGTCAGGATAAGTGGTTTGTAAGTATCTCAGCAGAGGGGAGTTAGGTCTTCTGAGCAAACAAGAGACTTCATAACATTGGAGTTTTAGAATGTACAAATGTAAAATGAATTGGAGACTGGACAAGGAGTCTAGATTGGGGTTATTTCCTCCATCAAAAGTAGGTGGTATTCCAAGATGCACATGAAAATCTGCTCAGCATCAACAGTTATTAGAAAAATGCAAATCAAAACTACAATGAGGTACCACCTCACACCGGTTAGAATGGGCATCATCAGAAAATCTACAAACAACAAATGCTGGAGAGGGTGTGGAGAAAAGGGAACCCTCTTGCACTGTTGGTGGGAATGTATATTGATACAGCCACTATGGAGAACAGTATGGAGGTTCCTTAAAAAACTAAAAATAGAACTGCCATATGACCCAGCAGTCCCACTACTGGGCATATACCCTGAGAAAACCATAAATCAAAAAGACACTTGCACCCCAATATTCATTGCAGCACTATTTACAATAGCCAGGACATGGAAGCAACCTAAATGCCCCTCAACAGACAAATGGATAAAGAAGATGTGGTACATGTATACAATGAAATATTACTCAGCCATAAAAAGGAACTAAATTGCGTCATTTGTAGAGACATGGATGGACCTAGAGACTCATACAGAGTGAAGTAAGTCAGAAAGAGAAAAACAAGTATCATATATAAACGCATATATATGGAATCTAGAAAAATGGTACAGATGAACTGGTTTGCAAGGCAGAAATAGAGATGCAGATACTGAGAACAAACATATGGACACCAAGGGAGGAAAGTGGGCAGGGGGGTGGTGGTGGGATGAACTGGGAGATTGGGATTGACATATATACACTAATATGTATAAAATAGATAACTAATAAAAAAACAAAACAAACAAACAAAAACTCAGAAGAAAACACAGGAGTAAATCCTCATGATTTTGGATTAGGCAATAGTTTCTTAGATTTGGCACCAAAAGCACAAGAAAAATTAGATAAACTTGATAAAAAAAAAGTGGGTGGTATTTAAAAGGGAATAGAAAACAAAGGTAGACTATAAGATTCCTTTCAAAGAAACACAATGTATTTGGATTTCTCTACTCTCTGGCAACTTAAACAACTTAAATTTTAAAAGCATAATGTTTAATCCCAGTTGGCTATGCTTAAGATATTATCTATAAAATTGAGTTAATAATAGCACCTATCTCACAAAATTGTGATTACTGAATGACATAATGCATTAAGCACAGTAGTAGCAGAATGCCTGCTACATAACAAGTACCCTATCAAAAACAGTTTTTTTTCAAGATTACTCTATTATTATTACTATCATTATAAACAACAAAAATGAGATAAAAATGTATTTCCTTTTGAATAACATCCTTCATTTTGTGTTCACCATGTTCTTTTAATGCTTCAAATGAAAGCTTAAATAAATAGATGTTAGCATAAAACATCACTGGTTGAAATAGCAATTGGGGCACTGTGAGGACAAGAAACTTACTTTTCACTATATATCCTTTAGCATTTTACCTTTTTAAAATGTATTACCTATTTAAGAAAAATATATGTTAAAAATAAAACAGAAACAGCAATTTGTGGTCACATAGGAAAGCAATTACCAAATGATAGATACATATTTATTCAAAAGTGAGTATAATAATTATAATGAGTTAACACTCACTAAGTGCCTACTATATGCTTACTACTGCTTTAAGGTATTTTATACATATATTAATTAATTAAATGACTTTAGTATCATTAGTCTCCTGAAGTACAAGGGTGATATTATTAGTACCCCAGGTTATTGATGAAGTACAGAGAGGTTTATCTACCTCCCTCAAGTTTACCCCACTTATTAGTAGCAGAACTAAGAAATAAACCCAGACAATGTTGGGCATATTGGGGCAGAGGTTTCTGCAAGCAAATACTCCCTGTTTCCATGTTTCGTAAATCTAAATCTACAGTCCAATGACTGGGCAGATCTGAACAACCTATTGATATCCAAGGCATTAAATAGACAACAGGGATGAAGTTTTTTTTTAAAAGAAGAATAAAAATTAAGTAATAAAAATCTCTGTAGTATAAACACTTTGAGACTAGTAAATCCTCCTCAATATCCAAATTAAATGTCAGAATCAAGAAACAAATAATCAGTGAGTCTTTTTCTGATTCTCCTAAAATCTTGAGTTTTCTTAAAGATTTGTCTACTTTGCACCTGCCAAATGAATTATTGAATATATAGGGTGAAGCTAACCAGGAACTACTGATCAGTGAAATTGGTTGCAACTGGGTGGAAGAGCTGCCCTGCTGGGAACTCCAACAAACGGCAACATCACTCAAAGAATGCAAGATCCTGCTGTGAAACAATACAAAGTGGCCTGCACTTGAATGCCTGGCTCAGGTGAGAAGTCATTTTAGGAGACTTGTGAAACTTCTGAATTATACTGGGTCCATCCATGGCTTTGCAGTTTAACAAGACTCAAGTTTGGAAGGTGTGTGGTCTGAACTGGCCTTTGCCAAAATGTTCCATGAAAATCCACTTTATAAAAAACAACCATCCCATTTTTTTTAGTTCTCCTTTGACAATTTCCCAATTTTACACATATCTCGTATCATAAGCAAACTCTAAGACAAAGTAAATATCATATTTGTGTGCAACTGCCTAACCCTAAAATCACAAATTAACTCTGTGATCTTTGGTAGAAATTGATAAGGCATAAAGGAGTTTATCCCCAGCTGGTTGTAACTTATGGTGCACTGTAGCAATTCTAAGTCCCTAGGAAGCCTTTACGATTCATTTTTACACACTGCATTTTCAAATCAAGGGAGCTAAAGACACATTTTGGTGAAGAAGGTCAGGTGATCTGTGAGTTCACTTACTGCAAACCATGAATTTTCACTTATAAGAACTGAAAGCTTCTTATTTGTGACTGCTGAGTTATGAATTGTTACAAAAAGTTTCACGTTGCAAGAGTTTACTGAAGAACCTATTTCATTAATCTACTGCTAAATCTTGGCAACATTTAACAACATATCAAAGTTCCCACTAACCACATGAACTTTGGGAATTCCAAAATTTTTAGGAAGACAGTACATTTTGAGGCTTTCATGGTTTTAACTGCTGTTGTTTTTTAGTTATAAATTGCTATTAGTTTAGCACCATCATTCTCAATGTAGTTTCTAGCAGTTGTTTTGGTTAATTCTACAATATATAGTGATATATATTTATGTCAACATATCCACTCTTTGGTCTCTTTCCAGTCAAAGGGAATGTGTATATTTGATGCTTTCTTTTCATCTTTAGATTGGGAAACTGAGGATCTCAGGAGTTGTAACTTGCCAAAACATAATTTTTTTTTTCATTTCTAAGCCTTTTTCATGAAAACATTACTACGTAATTACAACCAAAATAAAGCAAACTATTCTGACTGGCCAAAGTCATAATTTGGACTTTGGAAAAGTCATGTACAAGATTGAACAACTCAGCACTAATATCATGATTTTCTTCTTTTTTTGCCGTAAATGAAAGCTATTGTACAATAGCTAGAATATTAAAAAAAAAAACTTTATTATCAACTCCTTACCAGTTATTTCAAATATATATTTTATCAAATAAGCAGTTTCCAGTACAATTTTCTAATCAACTTATTGCACCTGTTAAAACATAAATCACTGCTATTTTATTTACATTTGCTGTTATTTCATATGGTCTCCCTGTAATTCTTCCTTGGCATTAAAAAAAGAAAGAAAGAAAGAAAGAAACAAGAGAAATTGATAGAACAATAAATGGAAGGGAAATGTTTAGTGCACCTAACCTAAAAATTCTATTTGAAAATTTCAGAATTTAAGTTGTTCTACTTATTTATTTATTTTGGGGATGTGGGTGGGTTTTCTTTCTTGCTTGCTTGCTTTATATGTCTTTTCCTGAGGAAATACTAGTTGTAGAGTTTCTGATGTATTCCAAGTCATGACAATTTATTCAGGCAACTTTGGTACATTTGCTACATATGTAGTCTTTTGATTGATCTTAAGTGCCTACCAGCTCAATCGCAGACCTCAAAACTGACTAATCACTGAGCCACAGCATCTAATCCCACCATTCACAAAATGGGTACTTTGAAAAGGTGATATTAAATTTTGTGCTTCTGTGAACACCCCTTATTGCAGAAGATAAGATTTTAAAGTGAAAGAGCCAATGACTATCTTGAAATCAGACATGTCTTAGTTTAAACCTCAGATCTGCCCATGGAGCTGCCATGCAATCTATTTTAATCTCAGTTATTTCTTAGGTACAAGGGGATAAGATCTACACAGAAATATTCCTTTAAAAGTATGTTATTATATATATATATATATATATATATACACACAATATATTTTAAGAAATATATATTTCTTAAAATTTTTTATTGGAGTATTGTTGATTTACAATGTTGTGTTACTTTGCTGTACAGCAAAGTAAATCAATTATACATACAAATATATCAACCCTCTTTTAGATTCTTTTCCCATATAGGTCATTGTGGAGTATTAAGTAGAGTTCCCTGTGCTATAGAGTAGGTCCTTATTAGTTATCTGTTTTATATGTAGTAGTGTGTATATGTCAATCTAAGAAATATATTTTTAAAACTTACAAATGTGTATATGCCCACGTGAATATAAAATATATGCAGGCACATATATGCATAAGGAAACTATCTCTGAATAGTGGAATTATAGCTCTTTACTTACTATTTTTCTTAAATTTTTCCATCACTTTTAAAAAACATTATTTTTTCAATCAGAGAAATAAAAATATTTCCATTTTGAAAGAAGGCATATTTAGGAGCCCCTGGATTACTGTCTTTACATGCTCATGAATCAGAGATGACCACAGGGAAAATCACTGAATTAATAAATGTAGAGTCAGAATATTATTTTTATTTCTTAAAGCTCTGAAGAAACCAAATGATATTATCTATCAACACATGTATTGTCACTGCTTGTTAGGTATTAGCTGCACACAGATGGTACTGCTTCATGCAGGGAAGTCTAGCCCTGGCCAGCCATCTCATGACAGATGTCTAATATTATTTAATTTTCCTCTCCTAGTTCTGCTCCTAGTCTTATGTGTACCCCCAAAAGGCCCACTTTCTTCTTTCTCTACCATGTTCTATATTCCAAGAGGTTGACATGAATGGATATCAACAAGCTTCCTTGCCCTCTGGCTTCTCCTTGCATTTAGCCAATAAAAGATTGAAGAAAGGGAGAAGAGTAAGAATAGGTTATGTAATCTCTTTGTTTCCTGTCAGCAGCATCAACACGGGCTGGCTGCATTCCCTAACTGAAAACCATAGCTCTTATAATGAAGCCTTCTCCAAGCATCTTCCTATTCCCTGAATTTAACTGTTTCCACCTCTCCTACATCAGCCTAGACAGTCATGTCTTGCTCCTCCCTTATTAATCACCATTATTCTTTCCCTTACGTTTTTTTTCACATCTTTACACAGAATAACTTTTATTTTTTCCTTTATGTTTTTTATTCTTTCCTTTATTTTAACCTTTATTCTTTCCCTCATTTTCCCCACCTCTTTATAGAGAGTCCATTTATTAAACTCTCACCCAATCTGAATGTGCACTCTGTGTCTTGCCAGCTCCCTGAATGATATAGATACTTTTTTACTTCTTTCTCAAAAATTTTTCATGTGTGGAAAATCACTTATGATATTTCATGATTTTTTAACCTAATCAGTTTTGAAAACCTTTATTGAGGGTCCACTATGTTTGATGCTGAGCTAAATCCTGAGGATGCAAAAATGGCCTTTGCCATAAAGGAACTCCATTAAGTGGCAGAAAAACATACATAAATGGTGTGACCATATAATTTACCATCTAAATTGGGACACTTTTGAGTAAGAAGGGAATCATTGTTAATAATTGTACTAGAGGGACTTCCCTGGTGATACAGTGATTAAGAATCCCCCTGCCAATTCAGGGGACACAGGCTCTATGCCTGGTCCGGGAAGATCCCACATGCCAACAGAACAAGTAAGCTCGTGCACCACAATTACTGAGCCTGCACTCTAGAGCCCACGAGCCACAACTACTGAGCCTGCATACCACAACTACTGAAGCCCGCACACCTAAAGCCTGTGTTCCGCAACAAGAGAAGCCACGACAATGAGAAGCCCGCACACCACAATGAAGAGTAGCCCCCGCTCACCACAACTAGAGAAAGCCCGTGTGCAGCAACAAAGACCCAATACAGTCAAAAATAAATAAATTAAATAAATAAATTTATTAAAAAAAAATAATAGTTTTACTAGAACACTGGCCTAAACTGTAACTATCTGGTGCAAACCAAAAATTAAAAAGCATTGTTTTACACTGTAATGCGCACTTCAACTGAGGTATGAAGAGAATTACTGAATGCTATCTATATGATTGGAATTGGAGATACAAAGATGAACATGAAGAAGTGCTTGCTCTTTAAAAGTTGAGAGTCCATTATAGCTTGTGGAACCAAACAAATAACTTCAGCTAATGTGATATGTGTTTGCAGATAAATAACCATTCCAAAAGGCTGGAAAACTAAGGAGAAAAAGTAGTATTTATGGCCACTTGGACGTTGATTCTGTTTTCTCCCAATGAGAAATGAGAAAGTAACCACACTGATGTAATGTACCATAATCAAGAATGCTATAAACATTCTTAAGCAAATGGATTGCCAGAATAAGTTATTTGGGAATAGAGGTATAAACTCTAAGGAAAAACAGACAATGGCATGGCAATAATCAAGGTTTACAGATTTGGCAATACCCTACCTTGCTTGGTGTCACCAGCAGTTACTGTCTAACTGGCCTAGAATACGCACATCTTAGGTGAGATCTTGCACAGGCAATTGACCTGACAGTGCTCTCTACTGAGAAGCAAGGGTATATACACAGTTCTTTCAATACACTCAGCTGTTCATTTACAAAGTAATATACTTTGGAAGACAAACTGATAACTCTGGTGAGTTAATTAGTCATCAGTCTGGTAATTATATGGAACATAGTTCCTAAGTTGATACCAGAGGTAGAGGTTGTAGAGATTTTATTAACTTGTAACAGAGTCCAAGCTATTCCATTTCCTTTAAGCGTCATTTTATACCTTCTATAAAAAGAAAAAGTGGTTAATGAGTGATTATTTCCTCTTTTCCTAAAAAAAATTTCAATAAGGATCAAAGTCTTGCAACACATCTAGAACGTTTCATCCCATATCACAGTAAGTCCCCTACATACGAACCTTCAAGTTGTGCTTTTGTGTACTTTACAGTACAGTACGGTATAGAGTACAGTAGTACAGTATCTTTATTTCAAGCCCAGGATGTCATCTATGACTAAAAAAAAAAAAGCTACTACCCAGACATCACTGGATCAATTTTTTAAGAGAGTAGATATAACTGAATCCAGCAAGGAAACAGAACCTGTGCCATCAGCATCAGGTGTGAGCGAAATTGCAGCTTACCCTCCATCTCCTATTGCTGCCAATCCTACAGCTCTGCTATCTCCCACCTCCTCTCCCTCCTCCAGTCAGTAACTCTTCTCGCCTGTTTACTCGATGCCAACCCATGTATGCCAGCTGTTGTACTATACTACCGTACTTTTCAAGGTACTGTAGTGTAAGATTAAAAATGTTTCATTTTTTGTATTTTTTATGTATTATTTGTGTGAAAAGTATTATAAACCTATTACAGTACAGTACTATATAGCCGATTGTGTTAGTTGGGTACCTAGGCTATCTGTGTTGGACTTACAAACTGGAATTACAAATGTGCTCTTGGAACGGAACTCGTTCGTATGTAGGGGACTTACTGTATACCATATTTATCAATTTTACATGACACTTAGGAATTATGCCAATGAAGATTTGACCATATTTTTAGACAGATATTTTCTACCACCCAGGCAATTTTTAAGACTTAATGCCCATAGTCACTAATTTATATACATGGATAGAACCTGCTCTCAAGTAGAAATGACTGGGAGATTATCAGCCACATGATAACACTGGAGCAGTAAACCAGTCAGGAAATAGGAGTCTGAGAAGGTTCTGTTTTTCACACCAAAATATTTGGACCTGAACTCTGAGGAGGAAGGACCTAAGACTGAACTAGTGATTTGATTTAAATTTAATTGTTTCTCTCTTCCTTTTGCAGGGGTGGAATGAAAAATAAAATCCACTTCCGGCTTTTTGTTTGTTTTCTGTTTTGTTTTTCCAATGAACTTCCACAGTCATCTGGCTCTTTAAGAAAGTTTGGTGATAGAGATAGGGTTTCTAATGAGGAAGCAGCCACAAAGAAGCTGATATTGATTCTGCCCTCAACAAGCAAAATTCAGAAAAGGATGCCCATGTCTTGGAATACCTGCTATTAATCTACAGCCCCAGCAATGCAGCAGCTGAGAGACATTTATAACTATGGCAAAAGAAAATAGGAGTAATTGGCTGCTTCCTTTACTCTAGCTCACTTTCCATTGCCTGATAATGTCTTAACCAAAATGGTCTTTTGAATATTCAAAGATCTCAGCTCAATTTTATTAAATTATCATGAATTTGAAATTAATAGGGCATTACTAGCTTAACTTAAAATTCTGACTTTTAAATTGGTCTCTCTAGCAAACAATATTATGAGCCAGAACTTGTAGGGGGTACATGCGTTTTACTCACACATATAGATTTACAAACATAAAACACTAAATTGTATCAACTTTAAAGAAGAACTAATCTGTGCCCATAAACTCATTGAGATATCACTTTTTAGAAAGCAAAAAACATTAAACTGCCATATGCAACTGGAAATATTTTTGGAAAATTAACCAGAGGGTAATATAAAGGCCAGATATGAAAATAATTAATAGATAGAAAAAGCTACATCTTAATCTTTGAGGAAAAAAGTCAAAGATATAGGATATTTTATTCACATGAAATTCTGGTGCAATAAATTCAACATTAATTATTGATAATAAAACTCTCAAGTAAATATAAACAGAGAGGGAATTTTTAACCTGCTAAAAGGTGTATCAGAAAACCGACCTTAAACAACACACTGAATAGTAAAATGTTGAAGGCATTTCCTTTAGAGTCAGTAGGAAGACATTATCTATGACTCTACCCAACTTTGGACTGGAGATCTTAGCTAAAGAATCAAGAAATACAAAGAATGAAAGAAAAATTTGAAGAATTGGGGGGAAAAGGCATAGATTTTGAAGATGATATGATTATCCATGTAGAAAAGCCAAAAAGTGTACAAAAAAATTAAAAATGAAGAGAGTTCTGCAAGGTTGCTGGACCCAAAATCTACTTTCAGTCAATAGCATTTCTGTAACAGACTAAATACACCATTTAAAATAGAACAGGTAAAAAAAAAAGGAAAGGCAAAGTACCTAGAAATTAATTTAGTGAAAGATTTGCTAGATATTTATGAAGAAAAACATAAAACGTTACTGAAGGACTTAAAATCTATATAAATGGAGAGAGATACACATGTTCATGCACCATGAGACTTAGTATCTTAACGTGTAATTTATCCCCAGTAAATCTATGAAGTCAATGCAATTCTAGCTGAAATCTCATCATGATCTTTTACGGAACTTGACAAATTGCCTCTAAAATTTATACATTAGTGAAGAGCTAATTATAGGCAAAAAGACAATATTGAAGAAGTCGGCCCACCTGCCACACACAAGGACTTATTAAGAAGTAACAGTAATAATAATAGTACAAAACATGCCCAATAGAACAGTGGAATAAAAATATGGAATGAATACCCTAATTAAACTTAAAAGCTTTTACACAGGAAAGGAAACCACTGGAAAAATGAAAAAGTAACTGACTGAATGGGAGAAAATATTTGCAGACGATGCTACCAATAAGAGATTAATTTCAAAAATATACAAACAGCTCATACATACCAATATCAAGAAATAAACTAGTCTTGACATTGAAATCTGGGCAATAATTTGTTACCATTGCAGATAAGGGATTAATATCCAACACATATAAACAGCTCATACAACTCAGCATCAAAAAATAAACAACACGGGCTTCCCTGGTGGCACAGTGGCTGAGAGTCCGCCTGCCGATGCAGGGGACACGGGTTCATGCCCCGGTCCACGAAGATCCCACATGCCGCGGAGCGGCTGGGCCCGTGAGCCATGGCCGCTGAGCCTGCGCGTCCGGAGCCTGTGCTCTGCAACGGGAGAGGCCACAACAGTGAGAGGCCCGCGTAATGCAAATAAATAAATAAATAAATAAATAAATAAATAAATAAATAAATAAATAAACAACACAATTAAAAAATAAGCAAAGGAACTGAATAGACATTTTTCCAAATTTTTCCATACGGATGGCCAACAGGCACATGAAAAGATGCTCAACATCACTAATCATCGGGGAAATGTAAAACCACAATGAGACATCACCTCACACCTCTCAGAATGGTTATCATCAAAAAGAACACAAACAACAAATGTTGATGAGGATGTGGAGAAAAGGCAACCCTTGTACATTGATGATGGGAATGTAAATTGGTGCAGCCACTGTGGAAAACAGTATGGAGGTTTCTCAAAAAAATAAAAATACCATATGACCCAGCAATTCCACTCCTGGGTATATATCCCAAAAAAACAAAAACACTAATTTGAAAAAATACATGCACCCCAATGTTCATAACATTATTCATAATTGCCAAGTTGTGGAAAAAACCTAAGTGTTCATCAACAAATGAATGGATAAAGAAGATGTGGTATCCATATACGCTGCACTACTATTCAGCCTGAAAAAGAACAAAGTTTTGCCATTGACAGCAACATGGATGGACTTGGAGAACATTATGCTAAGTGAAATAAGTCAGATAGAGAAAGACAAATACCATATGATATCATATATGTGGAATCGAAAAAATACAACAAACTAGTGAATATAACAAAAAAGAAGCAATCTCACAAATATAGAGAACAAACTAGTGGTTACCAGTGGGGAGAGGGGGCGGGCAATATAGAGTGGGGGAGTGGGAAGCACAAACTATTAGGTGTAAGATAGCCTGCAAAGATGTATTGTATTACATCACGGGGAATTTAGCTAATATTTTGTAATAATTTTACATAGAGTGTAACCTTGAAAAACTGTATAGAAAACTTTAAAAATTTAAATATAAAAAATGTTTTTATTTAAAAAACTGTTACCATTGCAAAAGTAGTTCATCCTGATGGATACAATCATTCAAATAAAAAAAAAAAATCGACCCTATCTCAAACCACACAGAAAATAGTTCTAAGTAGAATCAAGTCCTAAATATAGAAAAGCAAAACTTAAAAAAATAGATAAACAAGAATAACTTTATGAACTCAGCAGCTAGAAGGATCTGATAAATAATACATACAAAAAAAGGAAAGTTGATAAATTTGTAAACATCAATATTGAGCACTTCTACTTTGGGTTCTTGGACCCAATTCCAATTTGTGTTGGTGGAGAGGGAAGAGGTTGGGCTTCCCCAAACACCATGAAGCAATTCCTGGGACACCAGCAGGGTGTCTAAGAATTCAACTTAGTTCTGACATCTATCCATCCTGAGATAGTGTCAGATTCTACAGGTTAAGACTGCACCACCACTCCCCCACTTCAGATGCCAGTCCCAAGCCCAGGTTGTTGTTTGTACTTCTGACCTACTGGCTATAAATCAGAGATTCCCACAACCCCCTCCTTGGGTTTGATTAATTTTCTAGAGCGGCAAACTCAGGGAAACATTTTACTTACTAGATTATCAGTTTATTATAAAAGGATATAGCTCAGGAACAGCCAGATAGAAGAGATGCACAAAATATATCACAAATTAAGTACACACGCACACACACTCTCCATTAATTAATAATAATAAAAAGCAATCCAGTAAAAAAATTAACCTAAGATATGAACCAGGAAGACAGAGAAGATGAAAGGTAAATAAATCTAAAACATACTCATTAATAGGGAAATTCAAATTAAGCCAGTAATAAAATATTCTTTCACATCCATCAGATTGGCAAAAATTAAGATGTCCAACACTTCAAAATATTGGTGAAGAATTGGAGCAACAGAAATTCTTATTACTATAGACAAAGTTTGTGTCCCCCCCAAAATTCGTATGTTGAAATATAATCCCCAGTGTAATGGTATTTGGAGGTGGGGACTTTGTGAGGTGATTCAGGAGCCTTTCTCAGGAGCCTTCCTCATCCCTGCCATATGAGGACACAGGAGAATATAGCCATCTATGAACTGGGAAGCAGGCCCTTACCAGGTACCAGATCTGTTGGTGCCTTGATTTTGGACTTCTCAGCCTCTGGAACTGTGAAAAATAAACATCTGTTGTTTATAAGCCACTCAGTCTATTCTGTACTGTTATAGCAGCCTGAATGGACTGAGACACCCATAAACAGTTGGATATCAATTTTTATAACCACTTTGAATGCAATATTGAAATATTAAATAATTAAAACATACATAAAATTATTCAAAAATTATACTCCTAGATATACACCATAGAGACCTTCCATCTTTAAATAAAGAGACATGTACAAGAAATATTTACAACAGCATTATTTGTGATACAGAAAAACATAACATACCTTAAAGTTCTCCTTTACTCTTTCTCTCATATCTTCATCCAATCCACCCACAAATCTGGTCAGTTCTACCTTTAAAACTTGACATTTTATCCCAACCTCCACTTCCACAATTCCCATCCAGTACCCATTAACCCTCACTTAAATGTTTGTAAGACCCTCTACTCTGCCTCCTCTACAGGCTCTTCTCCCAGCAACCAGTGTCCTTCTTTAAAAAATACGTCAGATAATGTTGCTCTTGTGTTCAAAACACTCCAGTGGCTTCCCAGTCACTAAGAGTAAATTGGGTACTCCAAACTCTAGTCTATAAGATTCAAATTGAATTCACTCCTCCAATATCTCAGCTCCTGTCCTTTTTGCTGCCACTGTGCTCCAGCTACACATACATAGCTTTCCCTCATCCTATATATCTGCACACCCTATTAACAACAGTCACCCAACTTCTCAAAAAGGACTTTTTCATAAATATTCTATATAAAATGGCCGCTCAACACATCTTCTTAAGCAGCTTTATTTTTCTTCCTAGCACTAATCACCACCGGACATATTACCTACTTGTTGGTTTCTTTTCTGTGAGCCCCCACTAGATTGTAGCCCTCATGTGCAAGAGGAAACTGTATGGTTTATTGGCTAGTATAGCCCCAAGGCCCCAGATAGTAAGTGCTTCATCACTTTGTTTTCTTTGGGGTTTTTTTTTGTTTCTTTTTTGCATTAGAGAATTTTATTTCCAACCTACATTTTTTTTAACATCTTTATTGGAGTATAATTGCTTTACATTGTTGTGTTAGTTTCTTCTATACAACAAAGTGAATCAGCTGTATGTATACATATATCCCCATATCCCCTCCCTCTTGGGTCTCCCTCCCACCCTCCCTATCCCACCCCTCTAGGTGGTCACAAAGCACCGAGCTGATCTCCCTGTGCTATGCAGCTGCTTCCCACCAGCTATTGATTTTACATTTGGTAGCGTATATATGTCCATGCCACTCTCTCACTTCATCCCAGCTTACCCTTACCCCTCCCCATGTCCTCAAGTCCATTATCTAATTCTGCATCTTTATTCCTGTGCTGCCTCTACGTTCCTCAGAACTGGTTGGGGTTTTTTTAGATTCCATATATATGTTTTAGCACACCATATTTGTTTTTCTCTTTCTGACCTCACTCTGTATGACAGACTCTAGGTCTATCCACCTCACTGCAAATAACTCAGTTTCGTTTCTTTTTATGGCTGAGTAATATTCCATTGTATACATGTGCCACATCTTCTTTATCCATTCATCAGTTGATGGACACTTAGGTTGCTTCCATGTCCTGTCTATTGTAAATAGTACTGCAATGAACATTGTGGTACATGACTCTTTTTGAATTATGGTTTTGTCAGGGTATATGCCCAGTAGTGAGATTGCTGGGTCATATGGTAGTTCTATTTTTAGCTTTTTAAGGACCCTCCATACTGTTCTCCATAGTGGCTCTATCAATTTACATTCCCACCAACAGTGCAAGAGAGTTCCCTTTTCTCCACACCCTCTCCAGAATTAGTGTTTTTTTGATGATGGCCATTCTGACTAGTGTGAGGTGATAGCTCATTGTAGTTTTTTTTTGTTTTGTTTTGTTTTTTGTGGTACGTGGTCCTCTCACTGTTGTGGCCTCTCCCGTTGCGGAGCACAGGCTCCGGACGCGCAGGCTCAGCGGCCATGGCTCACAGGCCCAGCCGCTCCGCGGCATGTGGGATCTTCCCAGACCGGGGCACGAACCCGTGTCCCCTGCATCGGCAGGCGGACTCTCAACCACTGCGCCACCAGGGAAGCCCGCTCATTGTAGTTTTGATTTGCATTTCTCTAATGATTAGTGATGTTGAGCATCCTTTCATGTGTTTGTTGGCAATCTATATATTTTCTTTGGAGAAATGTCTGTATAGACCGTCTGTCCATTTTTGGATTGGGTTGTTTGTTTTTTTGATATTGAGCTGCATGAGCTGCTTGTATATATTGGAGATTAATCCTTTGTCAGTTGCTTCATTGGCAAATATTTTCTCCCATTCGGAGGGTTGTCTTTTCATCTTGTTTATGGTTTCCTTTGCTGTGCAAAAGCTTTTAAGTTTCATTAGGTCCCATTTGTTTATTTTTGTTTTTATTTCCATTTCTCTAGGAGGTGGGTCAAAAAGGATCTTCCTGTGATTTATGTCATAGAGTGCTCTGCCTATGTTTTCCTCTAAGAGTTTTATATGTCTGGCCTTACATTTAGGTCTTTAATCCATTTTGAGTTTATTTTTGTATATGGCATTAGGGAGTGTTCTAATTTCATTCTTTTACATATAGCTGTCCAGTTTTCCCAGCACCACTTATTGAAGAGGCTGTCTTTTCTACATCGTATACTCTTGCCTCCTTTATCAAAGATAAGGTGACCATATGTGCGTGGGTTTATCTCTGAGCTTTCTATCCTTTCCGTTGATCTATATTTCTGTTTTTGTGCCAGTACTATACTGTCTTGATTACTGTAGCTCTGTAGTGTAGTCTGAAGTCAGGGAGCCTGATTCCTCTAGCTCCGTTTTTCTTTCTCAAGATTGCTTTGGCTATTTGGGGTCTTTTGTGTTTCCATACAAATTATGAAATTTTTTGTTCTCGTTCTGTGAAAAATGCCATTGGTAGTTTGATAGGGATTGCATTGAATCTGTAGATTGCTTTGGGTAGTATAGTCATTTTCACAATATTGATTCTTCCAATCCAAGAACGTGGTATATCTCTCCATCTGTTTGTATCATCTTTAATTTCTTTCATCAGTGTCTTATAGTTTTCTGCATACAGGTATTTTGTCTCCTTAGGTAGGTTTATTTGTAGGTATTTTATTCTTTTTGTTGCAATGGTAAATGGGAGTGTTTCCTTAATTTCTCTTTCAGATTTTTCATCATTAGTATATAGGAATGCAAGAGATTTCTGTGCATAAATTTTGTATCCTGCTACTTTACCAAATTCATTGATTAGCTCTAGTAGTTTTCTGGTAGCATCTTTAGGATTCTCTGTATATAGTATCATGTCATCTGCAAACAGTGACAGTTTTACTTCTTTTTCGGTTTGGATTCATTTAATTTCTATTTCTTCTCTGATTCCCTTTTAGAACTGCATTCGCTGCATCCTATAGGTTTTGGGCCATCGTGTTTCCATTGTCATTTGTTTCTAGGTATTTTTTGATTTCCTCTTTGATTTCTTCAGTGATCTCTTGGTTATTTAGTGGCATATTGTTTAGCCTCCATGTGTTTGTATTTTTTACAGATTTTTTTTCCTATAATTGATATTTAGTCTCATAGTGTTGTAGTAGGAAAAGATACTTCATATGATTTCAGTTTTCTTAAATTTACCAAGGCTTGATTTGTGACCCAACATATGATCTATCCTGTAGAATGTTCCATGAGCACTTGAGAAGAATGTGTGTTTTGTTGTTTTGGATGGAATGTCCTATAAATATCCATTAAGTCCATCTTGTTTAATGTGTCACTTAAAGCTTGTTTCCTTATTTATTTTCATTTTAGTTGATCTGTCCATCGTTGAAAGTGGGGTGTTAAATTCCCTTACTATTATTGTGTTACTGTTGATTTCCCCTTTTATGGCTTTTAGCATTTGCCTTATGTATTGAGGTGCTCCTATGTTGGGTGCATAAATATTTACAATTGCTATATCTTCTTCTTGGATTGATCCCTTGATCATTATGTAGTGTCCTTCAGTGTCTCTTGTAATAGTTTTATTTTAAAGTCCATTTTGTCTGATATGAGTATTGCTGCTCCATCTTTCTTTTGATTTCCATTTGCATGGAATATCTTTTTCCATCCCCTCATTTTCAGTCTGTAAGTGTCCCTAGGTCTGACGTGGGTCTCTTGTAGACAGCATATATATGGGTCTTGTTTTTGTATCCATTCAGCAAGCCTGTGTCTTTTGGATGGAGTATTTAATCCATTCATGGTTAAGGTAATTATCGATATGTATGTTCCTATGACCATTTCCTTAATTGTTTTATGTTTGTTTTTGCAGGTCCTTTTCTTCTCTTGTGTTTCCCACTTAGAGAAGTTCCTTTAGCATTTGTTGTAGAGCTGTTTTGGTGGTTCTGAATTCTCTTCGCTTTTGCTTGTCTGTAAAGTTTCTAAGTTTTCTGTCAAATCTGAATGAGATCCCTGCTGGGTAGAGTAATCTTGGTTGTAGGTTTTTCCCTTCCATCACTTTAAATATTTCCTGCCACTCCCTTCTGGCTTGCAGAGTTTCTGCTGAAAGATCAGCTGTTAACCTTATGGGGATTCCCTTGTATGTTATTTGTTGCTTTTCCCTTGCTGCTTTTAATATTTTTTCTTTGTATTTAATTTTTGATAGTTTGATTAATATGTGTCTTCACATGTTTCTCCTTGGATTTATTCTGTATGGGACTCTCTGTGCTTCCTGGACTTGATTGACTATTTCCTTTCCCATATTAGGGAAGTTTTCAACTATAATCTCTTCAAATATTTTCTCAGTCCCTTTTTTTTTCTTCTTCTTCTTCTGGGACCCCTGTAATTCAAATGTTGGTGCATTTAATGTTGTCCCAGAGGTCTCTGAGACTGTCCTCAATTCTTTTCATTCTTTTTTCTTTATTCTGCTCTGTGGTAGTTATTTCCACTATTATATCTTCCAGGTCACTTATCCGTTCTTCTGTGTCTGTTATTCTGCTATTGATTCCTTCTAGAGAATTTTTCATTTCATTTATTGTGCTGTTCATCGTTTGTTTCCTCTTTAGTTCTTCTAGGTCCTTGTTAAACGTTTCTTGTATTTTCTCCATTCTGTTTCCAAGATTTTGGATCATCTTTACTATCATTATTCTGACTTCTTTTTCAGGTAGACTGCCTATTTCTTCTTCATTTTTTTGGTCTGGTGGGTTTTTACCTTGCTCCTTCATCTGCTGTGTATTTCTCTGTCTTCTCATTTTGCTTAACTCTTGTGTTTGGGGTCTCCTTTCCGTAGGCTGCCGCTTCATAGTTCCCGTTGTTTTTGGTGTCTGCTCCCAGTGGATAAGGTTGGTTCAGTGGGTTGTGTAGGCTTCCTGGTGGAGGGGACTGGTGCCTGTTTTCTGGTGGATGAGGCTGGATCTTGTCTTTCTGGTGGGCAGGACTGCGTTTGGTCCTGTTTTGGTGGTTTTGGGATATCTGTGAACTTATGATTTTAGGCAGCCTCTCTGCTAATGTTTGGGGTTGTGCTCCTGTCTTGCTAGTTGTTTTGCATTGGGTGTCTAGCACTGGAGCTTGCTGGTCGTTGAGTGGAGCTCGGTCTTAACATTGAGACGGAGATCTCTGGGAGAGCTCTTGCCGTTTGATATTCCATGGAGCTGGGAGGTCTCTGGTGGTCCAGTGTCCTGAACTCGGCTCTCCCACCTCAAGGCTCAGGTCTGACACCTGGCTGGAGCAGCAAGACCCTGTCAGCCACACGGCCAGGTATTTGGGGAGTTTCTTGCCTTTTGGGAAGTCTGAGGTCTTCTGCCAGCGTTCAGTAGGTGTTCTGTAGTAGTTGTTCCACATATAGATGTATTTTTGATGTCTCTGTGGGGAGGAAGGTGATCTCCACGTCTTACTCCTGCACCATCTTGAAGCGATCCCCCAACCTACATTTTATTATTGCCGGTTTACTGGTGGAAAACCTTGGAATTCCATATAGGATTTGGCCTCTGATTTTGCCATGTGTCCTTCCCCTTTCAGTGTAGCCTCTGGAGATGTCTTTGTTTAAGGAATGAATAAAGGGGTACACTTCAGTGAATACAAACCTATGCATAGAGTCTTGAAGAAGAATGAAAGAGGCCCTCCAAAGAGGATCTCCAATAGGGCACTTTTATTTAACTCTTCTTTATGGCTTAGAATCTGAGTTCCAAGGAACCTCATGTGCAAGAGTGTTGGCCTTTGAATAGCCCAAGGTGGTTAGCCTAGCTAGTTCCACCAGGCCAGGGCAGGAAGGAGGAATTTCTAAGAGGAAGAAAACAAAAAGCCTAAACCAAAACCAGAGACATACTATAGACCCTCTTCCTAATCTGCAGAAAAAAAAAAAAAAAGATGAGTTATAACTGTTTCCAAAGGAAAAAATAATACAAAAGGGATGCTGAATCCAGGACTTGGAGTCAGGAGTTTGAAAACTAGGAAATGAATATACCAGACAGCACGTCACCAGTTAATGGAGAGGTTTGAGGCCATAGCCAGAAAACAGACATCTGATGCTTAAAGCTTTTGGTCAGGAGCTAGTCAAAGGTAGATGGAACAGTCTCAAGATGATTAAGGCTGGAGTTCTTCTGGCACAAAGCAGCAGGAGTTCTCCACTGCTGATTTAAGGCTTTAAGCAATATAAGGACAGTCTGCAGTTGAGAAAAAGAAATCACATATCCAGTTTATGCACTCACATTTCTTTTGATGCAATATCTTTTCATTTTACTTATCACCATTTAAAAAATCATTCTTAGTATGTAATCCAGTTATTTTCACCCATGACTGTGCACCAGAATCACCTATGCAGCTTTCTGAAAACACAGACAACAAGGACAGTCACCTGGAAAATGTGACTTAGTAAGTTTGTAGGTTTGGTTGCTGTTTGTGTTTTAGTTCCAGGGTTGACCCAATAGTCAATCAAGTTTGAGAACTGCTGACTTAATTTATGCAAGGCACAAGACCACTGTATGGTCCCTGCTCTCAAGTTACATTTCAGAAGAGTTGTTATCTCTGCATGCTGGGATTACAGTTGGCACTTGTTTTTCTTACTACCTGTCTGCATTTTGTAAATGTTCCCCAATAATCTATGTGAATTTCATAATAAAGTAAAACAAATGTTATATTAAAAAATACATGAGTTTGAAATATTTTGTCTTACTCTCTTTAGTTTGTATCCAAACCAGAGAAATTATTAACCAATATCCCTGACTAACTGCACATAGGTATTACTATTCTACCTAAGGACTGATGGCAATTCTGAGTCTTCTTTTTGTTTTGCTTTTGTTTTTTTAAGTGAACATTTCGTTTACAGGAGCTCTTGAAATATTTTAAAGGATTAATCAGAGATAACCCTCTTTAAAAAGAAGATTGTTAAAATATCCCCCTTAATAACCTGTCTTTCCCCAAGTCAAAAATCACTAAGGAGTTAATCCTGTAGTAGTTATTAGCTATAGAAGTCCACTGCTGAAATGGAAAAGTCTTTCCTTGCTGGGCTACAGACAGCCCTTACCATGGTCTGTTTACAGTCATTAGATGTTGAGTCATTTTCCATCTGCTAACAGAGATGTCTACAAAGTCTTGGTGATGCCTGTTGAGTATTCTAATTTCGGTTTTCGTTGCCTGGATATTGAAATTCTTTCAGAATCAGAGCCAAGCAAAAAAAAAAAAAAAAATTGCAGGCCCCCAGTGTAATCTACAAGGCTGCCTGTAGCAAGTAAAAATCAAAACCCCATGCACAGTCTCTGCTGCAGTGTTATTGTCTGGCTCAGACCTGCAGCTCCATGAACATCCGAGGACAGGTGAGAAACGAAGCCTCCTAAAGAGTGACAATGCGAGTCCCGCCATGCTCACAGTGAGAAAACAGCAGCACGTAATTACCAGTGTTAGGAGGACTCGGTGTTCCCTGGATCCCGCAGGCTCTGCTGCGGGATCACGTGCAGTAACCTTGGTGAGGCAGCTCCCCTAGTCTGAAAGGTCTCCCATTTGGGTCAGACTGGCTCAGGATTCCTGGGATGGTTCCTTTTCCAATCGCTTTGATTTCCTATTCATCTCAAATGAGTTCATTTGGCTGGCTCTGTGTTTGGCTCATTCCAGAAACAGTTGCCACAGGGGGAAATTATCTGTGTTTGGGAGTGAAGTGTTAAGAGGAGCAGGTGCAGAGAGAGAACAACATGCTGGGAAGACAAACATTCCTACTTCGATCTATTCATTACACACAGTTCGAATGCAGTAAAGGCTATGGATGCAATGCTAGGGAGAGAGGGCACACACTTCTCAGTGCATAAATTTGGTGCGAGGGAAACTGAACACAGGAAGCAAAGGCATGATAATAAAAAAGAATTACTATAAGGTTGTATGGATCTAATTCCAATATTAGTTTCAAATAGAGGTAAAATTTCACAAAGGCCTAGATGGCTATTCTAAAATGTCATATTTGCCATATTTGTGTGTGTGTATATATATATATATATATATATATATACACATATATATATATATAAAATCTATCCTTAATTAGATTCTAAGCTCCTTAAAAGGTAGAACCTCATACATTTTATGTATTCCCTCATAGTTTTTTTGCATGTAGTAGTATTCAATAAATTAGAGGAGAGAAGGAAATCAATATTTGTTAAGTACCTTGTGTATGGCCCCCTTTCATGAATTATTATGTTTAATTTGTTTCTGGTAGAACTCTTTGTGCAGATATTCTGTTTTGTACTTTGCAGATGAGGAAACATGCTCAGAGTATTTTAGCAACAAGCCCAAGGTCTCAGAGCTAGTAACTGGCTAGTAACTCTGCATTCAAATGCATGCTCTCTCAGCTGTACCACCTGGAGTCCTAAAGTCTTATCTCCTTCCTTTCTTTTCTACTTTTAAGAATTCATGTGATTACAGTAGATCCACCTAAGTAGTATAGAAGAATCTCTATCTTAAATTCAATTAATTAGTAACCATAATTACATCACGAGTTCCTTTTATGACATGAAGCAACCTATTGGCGATGGTAGTGTTTCATCATATTCACATTCACAGGATTAGGGTGTGTAATCATCTTGGGTGTCATAATTCTGCCTGCCACACCACTGCAGAGAGATCTGAGTCCCCTAGTCACCACAGTATTCTCAAACTGGCTGCTACACTTGTCCACATATCATCAAAATTGTGCAAGAAAAGTACCAACAATAAGTCCCCTGTGTGACAAACATGTTTTCCCTGTCCTTACTGTGTACAGCACACAATATGAACAGGGTCAGTGACTCCTGGCTGGATGGTGACCCATTTCCTTGCTTGCTAGTCTCTTGGCACAAATAGTTTGAAGTGACAACAAGACACTTCAAGTTTAATGAAATACTTGCTATTACCCTTGTGGAAGAAATCCCACTCTGGAAATTAGAGATTGACAAACTTATTTGGAAATTGCAAGATAGTAAATATTTTAGGCTTTATTCTCCATATACAGTTTCTGTTGCATATTCTTTTTCTTCTTTGTTGCAACCCTTAGAAATATGTTAAATTCTTTGCTGGCTGACCCCAAGAAAACAGGCCACTGCCAGATATGGCCCCCAGATTGTAGTTTGCTAATCCCTTACAAACCAGCCAGCAATAAGTCCTCATTTTCTTTCACTTCTTTATATGGCATCCTCCGTTAATAATAAAATAAATATCAACTAAAACTTATTGTGGCTTTTATAGGCCAAAACAAAATTTTAAACGTATTAACTCATTTAACTTTTACAACTCTGTAAGGTAAACAGTATTATTGTCCTCATTTATACATGAGAAAGTAGGCACAGAAAGCAGTAACCAGCTCAAGGTTGCATAGCTACTAGGTAGTGAGGCCAGAATTTCAATTTAGACAGTCTGACCCCAAAGCCTACAGTCATAACCATTATGTGTGTTCTACATCTTTCTGTTTATTAAAAAATAAAGGCCAACCTCCTCAGCATAGTATATGAGACTTTTTATAATTTAGAGCCACTGGATTTTGGGAGAACTCTCGTTCAGTTTTCAAGATGCTGCTCAAATATCATCTTCTCTACAGACATTCCTTCCTCTTTCTTCATCTACCCACATTCTCATCCCTGCCATTGTTGATTCTTATTTATATATTAAGAATCAGCACGTCACCTTTTACAGCAGATCTTCTTGACATTTCCACCCTAAATAAAAATACTTCCCTCTCTTTATAGTTGCAGCTGGTACATTCTCTGTTAGCACATACAATATTACTTTGTAAGTATTCAGCACACATCTGCCTCCTTTTCTAGTCTAGCTCTTTTCAAACTGAAGGTTGCATCCACATCTATTCATGTGTTGTTAAATTAACAACACATTATTTAAATTATTAATTTAGTGTGTTATAAAAAGCATTATTTAATGAAATACGAAAGAAAACACTGCATAGGATTTATAGGTAAATATATCTCCATGAATCTTTTGTTTCAGTTCCATGTATGTGTGTACACGTGTGTGTGTGTATGTGTGTGTTAAACATGAAGTTAGTTTCCAACTATTAGATCCCCATGATTTTTAAAAATTAATTTATTTATTTATTTATTAATTTTTGGCTGCATTGGGTCATCATTGCTGTGTGCGGGCTTTCCCTAGCTGCAATGAGCGGGGGCTACTCTTCATTGTGGTGCGCAGGCTTCTCATTGCAGTGGCTTCTCTTGTGGAGCACGGGCTCTAGGCATGCGGGCTTCAGTAGTTGTGGCATGCAGGTTCAGTAGTTGTGGCTCGTGGCCTCTAGAACTTAGGCTCAGTAGTTGTGGCTCACGGGCTTAGTTGCTCCTCGGCATGTGGGATCTTCCCAGACCAGGGATGGAACCTGTGTCCCCTACATTGGCAGACAGATTCTTAACCATGCACTACCAGGGAAGTCCCATGACTTTTAAGTATATATTAACCCAAGCCAACACAGATTGAAAATGTGATTATTGCATCTAACATGATGATTCCTAATAACTTTTTTAAGTTCCAGTTTTTTGTTTTCAGTTATTTAACTCCAATTAATTTGTTGCAAAAATAAATACTGGCATGCATTGAACTTTGGTGAACATTTTAATAGAAAGCAATGAAAAATTAGTTGATTTTTCTAAATCACCTAATACTGTGGAGTACTGGGGCAAACCAGTACTGAAAATTGTGGATTGTACACCGTGATTTATTTTGTGATTAAAATGTAGCCAACTGTTCTCCATGTCCTCTGATCACAAAAAGAAAAAAATTAATTTAACCTACTACAAGAGATTACATTCATTGTAAATATAAAATATTATTTATGGAAAATGAGAATTCCTTTTCTGGAAAGCTTTAAGAAAGAGTGATGCCAAAACTTTGTAATCATTTGTGTTATCACCCAAATACTTTTATGAGAAATGGATTTCAAAGGACTCCAAAATGATCACATTTATGTTCAGTGTGGATAATGTCCCTAACCATGTAGGAGGTTTTACTAATTTCAAAAATTCTCACACTGGCTAATCTAAGTTTCTTGAGAACCCCGTATTCACTGATTTTTTTAATGGCACTTAAATTTCACTACTCACATGGCTGGGGCCTTTGTGAAAAGAGAAGAAAAGCGCCTAAACTCAAACAAAATCTGCCGACTTTATGCATTCTTTTTCTATCTAGATATGGTGTCAAATTTAACCTGCAGTTTTAAGAGTTTAATGACTGCTTGTTTTGCAGTTTTAAAGGGGTAATTTCTGACATTTTAGTTTAAAAAAATAGACTTTTCAGTTATTTAATATAAAATAGTGGTTTTACCCAATTCATTATAGGGAAAGGGCAAGTTATTAAAATCTACCATTGTGATAGTGTTTGTTAGAACCACCTAGAATATGAGGTAACTATCATGGTTATAGCTTTGTTTTGACCATATTTTTAAAATTCATGTTCATTTTATACAATAATAATCAGTTTTTTCTAATGAGAATAAGTACACTTATAGCTAGAGATCTGGAAAACAATAATACCTGTTTTGGGTTCACCAGTATGACAGAAAAAAATTGGATGTATTGATAATATAATGGTGCTGGATTTTTGAATGAGAACATAATAATTGATTAATGAATGACATTTTAGAAACAATCTAACTTATATAAATGAGAAATTTATATATGAGAGATTTTTATCCCATCAAGGTCAAATAGCCAATAAGAAAACATCAGATAAGGGGCCAAAACAAGAAATTCTCAATTTTTCATGTTAATTAATTAATTAATCAACTTACTCTTTCATCTTTCTATGAGAAGATCTTCCCACTCACCCAAGCAAAGCATAGGACTGGATTATAGATTGATTTTTCTTTACATATTTACATGTGCTTTAAAATTTTCACCAGGGCTTAAAACATTTTGCTGTTTATTTGTTTTTAGTAGCCCCTTAAGTTGAGACTGTGCAGGTTATCAAGATAGGGAAAGATTATAGGTGTCTTCTTAGAAACGTAGCATTTCAATGCTGGAGAGGATCAGCACTTTCACCTTTTCTCTAAGACACTTAAGATGGATGCATAACTTAACTGCAAGGAGAAGGGTACACACAGGCAGACAATTTCTTGCTCATTAATTCTAACCCAAATCTTACTTCCTCTCTTACTCAAAAAAAAGCATATCTCAATGTAACAAGGAAAACAAATTCAAGGGAGAGAGCTTCCCTGGTGGCGCAGTGGTTGAGAGTCCGCCTGCCAATGCAGGGGACGCGGCTTCGTGCCCCGGTCCGGGAAGATCCCACATGCCGCGGAGCGGCTGGGCCCGTGAGCCATGGCCGCTGAACCTGCGCGTCCGGAGCCTGTGCTCCGCAACGGGAGAGGCCGCAGCGGTGAGAAGCAAAAAAAAAAAAAAAAAAAAAAAAATTCAAGGGAGAGAATAGTCTAGATGAAAAATACTTTAAGAAACTCTTTGGGGTTGGTGTAGGGGTATGAAGCTTCTAAACCTGCTTATCAATTGATGCTAAAGTAAAAAATGGAACATTTAGTTGTTTTTGTGATCAATCTGAGATGTAGGGAATAAGAAACAAATGGAAAGAGTTTATGAAGAGATAGCAAATCGAGATTTGGAACTCTGTAAGCTTTACAATATGACTCCTTCCTGTAGCCCCCAAATAATAATTAAATTTATTAAGAGCCACTCCTTCCCTTCCCAGAGGCAATTTAGACATCTAAAAATAGCCCCTTATTTTGTTCTAAGGGCTTTAAAACTTAAATGTTTCCATGGTGTTTTACAATTTCCTCACAGCCCATATAGATGGTGCAGGTGATTAAAATCTTAACATGCAGGGCTTCCCTGGTGGCGCAGTGGTTGAGGATCCGCCTGCCGAAGCGGGGGACACGGGTTTGGGCCCCGGTCCGGGAGGATCCCACGTGCCACAGAGCAGCTGGGCCCGTGGGCCGTGGCCGCTGGGCTTACGCGTCCTGAGCCTGTGCTCCACAACGGGAGAGGCCATGGCAGCGAGAGGCCCGCGTACCGCAAAAAAAAATAATAATAATAAAATAAATAAAAATCTTAACATGCAGCTATCACAAAATAAAACAAACAAAACCCTTAATTCACCAGAATCCTCTTTTTTAAAAAAATTTGTTGTGTTTTATTTTGTTTGATTTTTTTAAAAGGCACTAATAATTGGTTGCCAGATCCATAAGGAAGTAACATTTCATGGACAGGACTTTATGACTTTGAGTCTATCGTCATTCAAATCTTTCTGAGAGTTTTCTCAGGTTTGAAGTTTAGGGACACAAGAATACTGTCGAGGAAAATGTTAATATTCTGTATTATATAACATTAACATTGTAATGTGAATTTGTAATGAACTCAGTAACTCTAACAGTGGTTGCCAACATAATGACCTGAGACACAGAATTATTCATAAAATAACTTGTAGTGTGATTGTGAGCTTGACTTTATATTTTAAGCCCATAGGTTGTGATCTTATGAGATAATTAGCTAAACATCCCTGGCCTTGAGCTTTAATAAAAACAGAAGCTAGGATAAAATATTTCTAGGCTTATTCTAGGAAACGTTCATATATAGTTACATTGGCTAGAATTAAATGAAGAGCTCACAATGTCAACAATCCCAATCTCTAGGGTTTTGTGAGCTTTTATGAGCACAGTTCAAAGATACAAGATTTTAATTTTATGAAAAACAATAATTACACTTGTTGCCTACAGGTTAAGCTTCCTCATAATTAACCTTCCAGTTACCCTCCCATCACTCTCTTTTTAAGGACCACAAAGACAAATGCTACCACTTTCTGTTTTTAACCAAAGAGTGAGCTTTATAAATAACTATAAAAAGTCATCTTCAGAGAACTAGATTAGCATGCTCAAGAATCAGAAGCTCTCCAAGTTCCTAAGATAAAATACAGTAACTGGTTAAAAGAGAATGAAAACTGTCAAAATCATTTTAGAATCTGTAGTTTTTATGTTTTCAGAAAAATTAAATGTGAAGACTCAAGAAATGTTTAGAAGTTATAATTGGTTTAGTTATTAGTTAGTCTCTAATGAAAGTATAAAAGAAACTTTGACAAATGATTATGGTTAGGCCCAATTTTGCCTTTTGCTCATCATAAACATTGATAACTTAATAGTATAAAATATCAAATAGAATATCAAATTTGTTATCTTTAAAAATAAACAGTATGTCTAGTTGAAATATTATCTTTTAAAAATACAATTAGTTTTAATATTTGAGATTGTTATTTTTTCATAGATTTGAATATCCTTTGTTCACAACAGGCAAAGCCATACTTGTTTGTCTAAGCTCCTGTTAGGTGTCTGATCTATGATCTATGATTATAATGACTAGGTATAATTATCAAAAATAATTTAACTTGTATATTTTTACATTCAAGTAATCTTAAAGTGGATCATAAATTAACTGTAATATGACATTTTAAAAATAATATAACTTCAATTGAAATATTATAGACATAATTATAGATCCACATGCAGATGTAAGAAGTAATACAGATAAAGCCTGTACACCCTTTTCTCAGTTTTTCCCAATAGCAACGGTTTATAAAATGACAGCACAATTAGGATATTGAGATTGATTCAATCCACTGATCTTATTCGGATTTCCCCAGTTTTACTTGTACTCATTTATGTGTGTGTCTTTACTTTGATAAAATTGTATTAAATATGTAGGTTCATGTAACCACCACTGCCATCACAATACAGAATCAAGGTAACAATTCCATCACCACATGTATCCCTTAGGTGGACATTTTAAAACAACATCCCTTCCCCTCTGCTCTACTACCACTTCACTCCACCCTTATCCTTAATCTGTTTTTCATTTGTAAAACTTTGTCTAGATACTCTAATTTTGAGGAAACATTTTTAAGATTTTTTAAATTGAAGTCTAGTTGATTTACAATATTGTGTTTTCAGGTGTACAGTACAGTGATTCAGTTTTGTATATATAAATATATATAGTTATGTTTTATATATTCCTTTTCAGATTATTTTCTCTTACAGATTATTAAAAATATTGAGTATAGTTCACTGTGCTACACAGTAGGTCCTTGTTAGTTATTTATTTTATATATAGAGTGTGTATATGTTAATCCCAACTTCCTAATTTATCCCTCCCCCCACCCTCTTTCCCCTTTGGTGACCGTAAGTTTGTTTTCTATGTCTGTGAGTCTCTTTCTGTTTTGTAAATAAGTTCATTTGTATCATTTTTTAGATTTCATGTATAAGTGACACCATATGGTATTTGTCTTTCTCTGTCTCGCTTACTTCACTTAGTATGATAATCACTAGGTCTATCCATGTTGCTGCAAATGGCTTCACTAATACTGCTCAATATTATTATTATTATTTTTTTCTTTGTGGTACGCCTCTCACTGTTGTGACCTCTCCCGTTGCGGAGCACAGGCTCCGGATGCGCAGGCTCAGCGGCCATGGCTCATGGGCCTAGCCGCTCCGCGGCATGTGGGATCTTCCCGGGCCAGGGCACGAACCCGTGTCCCCTGCATCGGCAGGTGGACTCTCAACCACTGCACCACCAGGGAAGCCCCTGATCAATATTATTAAGTGAAGAAAATAATCATGCCTACCTTTAAGGTCATTACCCACCCCCCCGTGAAAAAAAAATTAAAAACCATAGTAAATCATACTTATGGTTTTGAATATTATTACCCATGCTATATCCATCCTTTAGTAGCCATGGCTCTCTAGGTGTTACCAAACCAAACTTGGGTCTGTTTGCCCGAGCGCAGTGAAGCCAATCTACTGACACAGGGTTGTGGGGAAGGAAAGTGCAGCATTTATTGCAGGGCACCAAGCAAGGAGTCCAGGGCAGCCAGTGCTTTAAAGACCCGAACTCCCCGAAGGCTTTCAGGGAAAGGTTTTTAAAGACAGGTTGAGGGAGGGGAGTGTGGGGTATGTGATCAGTTCATGGACATTCTTCTGATTTGTTGGTGGTGAGGTTATCAGGAATCAACATCATCAAGTTTCTGGTTCCAGCCAGTCTGGGGTCTCCGTGCTTATGAGCAAACTCATTTGGAGGAAGTTAACTTCTTCCACCTGGTGAGGGTTTCCGTACCTGCAAAACAGCTTAAAGGACATGACTCAGAATATTACCTATAGCCCTCGAGGAGGAACTAAATGTCCTTGACTTTGTTTAAAGGCTAAACTATTACTCATTTGTCTTGCTTGACTGTTTTCCTTTCTGCATTTTCTCACTTCTCTGATTAAATTGATTCCTTGACTACATTTTTCTACAGACAAAAGGCAGTGGAGGATATGGTGGGGTGGGGGGGAGGGCGGGGAGAGGAGTCCTGCTCCGTTACATAGAGGTGTCTGCGTTATCCTAACACAGTAGGCCCCATAGGGTCCTGCTCCGTTACATAGAGGTGTCTGCGTTATCCTAACACAGTAAAAATACAAATGGCCTGTAGAATACTGGTGACTTGTTTTTCTTTCTTTCTCCCTCTCCTTCTTTCTTCTTTTTTTTTTCCCCTCTGGAACAGGGAAACCGTTTCAGCCAGACCACTTAAGGCCCTGTTCTGGGAAGATAAACAGGCCCTCTGTGTGGGTAGGTCTCCCAGGTGTCTCTCATCAGTGGACTCCCGGTACTACCTGTGATGGCCAGGCAAAGGAGTTTACGGGAGATTTAGGAATTCGCAGCTCTGTTTAGGAGCGGGATGGATCCTGGCAGCCCGGCGTGTCTCGGAGAAGCCCCCACCTGTGGCCAGTTTATTCTGACGTGGCTAGAGCACGGGGATCTCTCCGCAGAAGCCTTGATGCTGAGTCATCGTCGTTTGCGCAAGCGCAGCGTCTTTGGCGTCGACGCACCTGCTTTTCATTAGCACCTCTCCGCCTGTTATATACTGCCTGGTAGCACCCACCAGTCAGTCTTTCTGGGCGAGCAGTTCTCTGCAGTGCGTCGTGGCAGCCGTTAGACCGCATGTGGCCCTGCTGTCCTTATGGAACTTGGGGCCTGTCTGACAATCTTGATTCGCAGCTGTCTCCCACCTCTTGCAGCCCTGGTCAGGCCTCTAATGGCTTCGGAAATCCTGCGAATTCTGGCTTGAGGGGAATTAGCAACTCTGTCCTGGGTTGGACGCGGACAGCCGGTGTGTCGCCCTGAAGTCCTCACCTGTGGCCCCAGCCTACCCCTACACGCCTGGACCTGGGACTGTTCCCGAGGAGCCTGGAAGCAGAGTGACACAGCACGCGCCGGTGGAGTTCGCTCTGCTCACCGAACCTCAGGCACCAGGACCTTTAGCTCTGCATGGACATGGGCTGCCCACACCCAGCAGGCCATCTTCCTGGGCCAGCGGTTCCCCGGACAGCACGCCTGGTACAGGACAGTGAAGGTCTTTTGAGCCAGACCAATTTGGCCCTCTTTTGGGAAGATATACCGGCCGTCTGCGGGACCCAGGTCTCCCAGGTGTCTCTCATTAGCGGACTCCCCTGCACGGCCCAGTACGAGGGTAAGGAATTCCGGTGAGAGCTGGCTTCAGGGGAATTAGCAACTCTGTTTTGGAGCGGGAAGGACCCTGGTAGCCCGATCTGCCCCCCGGAAATCTCCGCTTGTGCCCTATTGCTACATGGTCCAGGCCCAGAGACGGATCCCGGGAGCCTGGATGCTGAGTCAGCAAGGTACGTGCATGCGTATTTCGCTCCTGTGCACCTGCGCCGGTTGTCGTGCTCTCTAGGCTTGTTGGGTAATCTGCCCGCCTTTGCCCAGCAGGCCGTCTTTCTGAGGATAACGCTCTGCTCCGCACCCACCCCCCACCCCGCAGTACGACACTGATGAGGTTTGAACGGTGGTAATCCTCAGCCCTCGTATGGTGCGTCTGTCCTTATGGGACTTGGGCTGATTTAACAAAAAAAAAAAAAAAAAAAAAAAAGAAACTTTATTTCTTAGAGCAGTTTTAGCTTCACAGTGAAATTGAGTGGAAAATAGAGTTCTATATGCCCTTTACCTCCGCAGAAGCACAACCTCTCCCACTGTTTTTTTTTTTACAATTATACAAAGGTGGAAATTTGCATAGAAATCCTGAGAAACGCAAAAATTATTGCATCATTAGAAGAAATATCAGACTATAAAAATCCAATGAAATTCTGTGATGACTAAGTTGAACAGAGGAAAATGAAATAGAAAAGAAATAAGAGCAAGACACTAAAGTACTATTTATTTTTTAATTTATTTTTTATTGAAATATAGTTGATTTACAATGTTGTGTTAGTTTCTGGTGTACAGCAAAGTGATTCAGTTATACACATGTATGTATTCTTTTTCATATTCTTTTCCATTATGGTTTATCACAGAATACTGAATATAGTTCCCTGTGCTATACAGTAGGATGTAGGTGTTCATCCAAACTATATAAATAGTTTGCATCTGCTAATCCCAAACTCCCAATCCATCCCTGCCCCACCTACACCCCACCTTGGCAGCCATGAGTCTGTTCTCTATGTCTGAAGACACTAAAGGACTATAAATAGAAGTACTGGATGCAAACAATTTAAAGCAAAGTGGAAAAATATGTTCCCATTATGAGCACTAATGAATTTGGTTAAGCTTTTCCAGCAGCAAGTACCTTTCTTTTCATTTGCTTAATTATGTCCCACATAGTCAAAAGGCGATAGTTCCAAAACTGATCTTTTTTAACACCTCTAACAAGCTATGGGTACACGTTTTGACTAAATATCCTTTGGTAGATATTTTCAGGTTGCAGTATTCAGTCAAAGATAACATGTTGCTCTAAAGAGTTTGATCATTGGGTGGTTTGATCATGAGATTTTTCATTGTTTAATGCAAATGAATAATATATTTTAGCATTTTATTAATAAGAACATTGAGAATACTTTTAGTATTCAGAGACAGATTTCCAATAATTCCATAAAATGTATCAAATTATAATCTTTAAATCTGTAGATAATGAATCTGCAGATAAATTTATAGCTAGTTTAATATCAAATGTGTGACTAGAGCCCTAAACTGAGTGTTGTTCCTTTGGTTAACTGTGTCCTTGTAGAGTTGCAGTCTTTACAGATGTTATGGAATAAAAATACTATTTCTTACACTATTAATTTAGAAGAAATGATGAAAGTTTGGAGTCTAAACACTACCATTTTTTTTCAGTTGAAATGAGAAAATGTCAATTTCTATTTAAAATTAAGTAGATGGAAACTGATTTTTGGCTCACTGCTTTATGCTAAAAGGACCCACTTAGTTGTAACTAATTACAGATACTGTTAGATGTACAAGCGTGTTTAAATCTATCCTTTACACTTCTTTTAATTCCTATATTAGACAGAATTGGCAATGTTATGCAGAAGTAAGAAACCGCTCCAAATATCTCAGTGGCTTGACATAAGTTTTTTTCTTGCTAATTCTGCATGTCCAACGTGAGCCAGCAGGGGGATCTGCTCACCTCCATGTTAACAGGCAAAAAGGTGTCAGCATCACCAAAGCAAGATCAGATGCACAGGATGGCACCAGACAGGGGTACACAGCTGAGTGCAATCTGGGTGCTCTGAGACTAATGATAAAGAGTCAAATCAGGGGTGTGAAATGATTAGTGCCTTTGAATTTGGACTAAAAAGGTGGGTTAAGTCAGAAAAGGAGGGTTGATATCGGGTAATCAGAATAAGACAGGACTTACTGGACTACCTGGTTGATAGGAGTGAGAATACCCACAGGGACCCTAACCATCTGGGACACCGGAACAGGTGGGGTGTAGTCATCTGGTTGATGTTGACAGAAGGAAAGTAGGTGAACAACGCCACACTAAGCCTGACAAATTGTACAGCTCCCAAAGGGCAACTTACGCAATTGAAGGCTTGTTCAAATGGTGTATTTGAAAGGGGTACTTAGTAATCAACCAGTACATAACACTCTGGATGGGGTATTTTAGCTTTATCAGGATGTAGTCATTAGAGCAAAAGATGTGCTTTTATTGGGTTGGTTTGTTATTGAGCTCATCAAATTTGACTCAAAGCAGAACCACTGCCTTAGAATGAATAAGGAACTTCCATGGGAGGTGACTAGGAGATGAATTTCTCAAATTATTGGGGATGTGCTCATGGAAACTGCATTTGTTTGGATCTAAAACATTAGATAAAATTGAGAGACTTAGTAAGGTGAGGTGGGGTTGAGGGAATACATTTATCTTATAGAAGGAACATTTTATTAATGTTTGAACTCTTTTTTTTTTTTTTCACGGTACACGGGCCTCTTACTGTTGTGGCCTCTCCCGTTGCAGAGCACAGGCTCTGGACGCACAGGCTCAGCGGCCGTGGCTCACCGGCCCAGCCGCTCCGCGGCATGTGGGATCCTCCTGGACCGGGGCACGAACCCGTGTCCCCTGCATTGGCAGGCGGACTCTCAACCACTGCGCCACCAGGGAAGCCCTAATGTTTGAACTCTTGAAGTTGATACTTAAAACAATTGAGAGACATCTCTGATGGACTGGATCAAATCAATTATTACAGTCAAGGTGAGACATTATGCAGCCCACCTTTTCAAACTGTAAGTTTTTTTCCTCTCTGATTTGTCTTATTACATGTAAAAGTGAATAAAGGCTTCCCTGGTGGCGCAGTGGTTGAGAGTCCGCCTGCCGATGCAGGGGACACGGGTTCGTGCCCCGTTCTGGGGAGATCCCACGTGCCGCAGAGCGGCTGGCCCCATGAGCCGTGGCCGCTGGGCCTGCGCGTCCGGAGCCTGTGCTCCGCAATGGGAGAGGCCACAACAGTGAGAGGCCCGCGTACTGCAAAAAGAAAGTGAATAAAGAACTTCATTTTATGTAAATATTATATGGCATTATATAAGAACACTGAGTGTGAAGGTGGTGGCTTACTGCTGTTTTTCCAGCTTTCTATGCTTAAACCTGTGTAACTACTAATTTTTTCAAACCATGGGATAGTTAGTCAATTGGAGGCAGAAGAGAGGATAGCAGAACCCATTGGAGAACATTCACTTGAGAGCAGTAGAACACAGCTTTCACTTTACAACAGTGATGGAAACAGCACCATTATTGCCCTTTTACTATTTGTAAAATGGAGCATTTAATTCTTAAGAAATCTTTTAAATATCTTGCTCTTTAATTGTACTGTTTCTCACAAAACTGGGAATGTTTGGATCATATGAATTGCATCTTTCATATTTCCTTGCTTATATTAAACTGTTAGAAAAGTTTTATTCGTAGTGTTTTAACAGATATTTAAATCTATTATTATCAAACATGGAGCATAAATCATTTTCATAGTTTTTTAAACATTTAATAAAATGCAACAAACCTCCCCATCTATAACTAAGAAGTTTTTGGGAAAGGCTAGTGTTATGTGAAATAATTTGCACCCATGCTATCAATCGGGAACATTCCTTGTTTAACTCTAGAGACTGGAGAAGCAGATGATTACATGACCCAGAGACCCCACTGCAGGCCCATTTACCACCTCCATCCAGGCAAATGATTACAGGCTTCATCAAGCTTTTAAGGAACTACAGAGAAAAGTTTCAAAATCATGGTTCTTCGTGTATGAAAAACCTGAGTATTTTCAGCATCACGTATTTCAGTTTTGTAGAGAATATGAATGCGATGGTAAAGAAGAATTGTAAATTGGCAGTAAAATGAAGTTATTTCCAACAATTTTAATTTAAATCTGTGGTGTCGTAGGAGCTTTACAGTTTTTTCATGGTTATGCCTAGTATTGTCTCACCACTTGGAACAGAAATTGGAATATGAGGAGAAGAATATGGGGAGCTAAGAAGGTAATGGATTTGAAGGAGATGGGCACAGCTGTTAAATTGGATTCATCTGGAGTTCCATTATATGTGGTGCTTCCAGTGTTCCCTCTTTATCTGTCTATCATCTATACATTGTTAGGAATCAACTTCATGGCACCCCTTCCAGGAAGCCTTCCATGACCTGCAAGACTGAGTTAGAGTTTGTGATTATAAATCCATAAACATTTTGTATTTCCCCCATCCTACATAGCTCTTAATGCTCAGAATGTTGTATTATAATTTCTTGCTTTCCAGATGTATGCTTCCTTAGACGGAATTGTATCTGACTCACTAGTGTTAACCTCATGGTGGTTGCGTAATAATTGATCAATGAATGAATGGTTATCACTTAGCCTGGAAGAACTGATTTGACTGTATGCACTGGACTGCAGTATATTTGTCTTTAAAGAAGGGTAACATTGAGGAAAAAGGAAACGTGGCTGGATATTCAAAGTCAGAACATTTGGAAAAGAATTTTTCTTTATGCTTTTGTATTTTAGAGCAGTGGAATGTATTCTTGACTTAGATCAGGATTTGAGTTCTAATTCTGGTATTTTGATGGCATCTACATCTATGTGCTGTTGGCAAGCTTCCTAACCTCTCTGGACACCTGTTTCTGTATTTGTGAAAAGAAGGCCCTTGATTTCCAAGGTTTCTTTGCACACGTATACTATTATTATATGAATAGCAAATTGATATCAGGGACAGGGCTAGTGAGCTTCTTGTTGAGGTGAGGGTGGGTATTGCCTTGTTTTGTCAAATGTCAGTAAACTCTAGTGGAAGCAGGTAACATTGAGAACCTTCCTTATTTGTGGCAAAAGGAATGTTGCTTATTCCATATTATTGCCAGAGATTCAGAAATGGAAATTATGATTGAGTTGCTTCTGAATCACATAGACCTAAAGACTTTAGAAGAGGAAGTTCCAATATGCAATGAATTACAGACCAAGCTAAATTGGGATTACTATTTACTGTAGATAAACCACCATTGGACAAGTAGAAGGTGAATTAGGTGTAACTACTACTATAAAAAAGAGAGCCAATAAAAAGTTACTATTAAAGAACAAATAGTTGTACCTCGGTATACCAAAAACTGTGGATGCTCAAGTCTCATAATTGGCCCTCAGTATCCACGGTTCCTCATCCACATATTCAATAAACCACAGATTGTCAACATAATTATGTAATCTGTGGTTGGTTGAATCTGAGGATACAGAACCTGCAGATACCTAGGACCGCTGTACACTATTTTCTTTCCTTCACAGTTGTCCTGGGATGGTGTGGGGAAGTTATCTTCCACTCAGTCATTCAGGGAATCAGGTTCCTTTGAAGTCAGTGTGCTATTCTAGGGTATGTTGTCATCTGTTTGATTAAAGCTGGGTTGCTATGAATTCTTGGTTTCAATTGAGACATGTGTGGGATGGGATGTGGTTGGGAAGAGATGAATGCAGAGAAGCACATGTGCAGTGTTTTAAAGTCAAGGCCTGGTTACGTTTCACACTTAGAAGCAGGGGGAATTGTGGAATGTAGTTGGTCCCCAACTTCCTGGTTTCCAGGAAGAAGGGGAGAATGGACTTTTGGTGGATAACTTAAAATCTCTACCAATTTTACGGCTTTCAGTAATTAGAAGTGAAATGGTCATGTGCCTCAAAGATGCAATTTGAATCATCATTGTACTTTTTTTTTAACATATCCGTCATCAAATTAAAAATATATAATTCCATGGTTAAACATTTTTATAGCATACCCATACAGTAGAATGCTATGTAGTTCTTAAAATGCTTTTGTAAATGAATAGTTAATACAATGGAAATGAGTATACCATATGTAGTTAATTTAAACTAGCAAGATAGGAAAAAAGTTATACAATAAAATAATTTTTATAAAAATATTCTTTGGTTAAGTAAAGCAAAGAAATTAGAAAAAGTCCAGAATGTTATCATTTTTTTTGAGGCTTAATTTTATTTTGTATAGATTTTTTTGTTAAAGTCATAAGGATTTTTCAAATATTTTGTTAGTTGCCATGTCTTAAATCATAGACAATCTTAACCCTTTAGCAGCAGAGAGTTTCCCATTTCTCTTCTTGCTTTTATGAATTTGTCAAGAAATAACCTTGTTTTCATCCAATAGTCAGATCTGGTGTGTTGGATGGAGCACTAAGCATGGAAACAGAAGATCTCATTTTGAATCTTGACTCTGATATTTGATAGCTAAACATTTTCTTGGAAAAATCCTTTAACCTGACTGATTGCCCATTTTCATGTCAGGTCAGTTCAATGGGGCTAAAAGTACATGCCATATGGAGTTGTTAAGAGCAGTAAGTAAGATAACAGGTGTGAAAGAATTTTATAAATGGTTAATTGATACTAATACTGCTAGAAATTAAGTTGAGGTTTAGCAAATATTTAAATGGCAATGGACTCTATGTGAACTTGGCTCATTCATGTTGGCTCACATGCCCTAATTAATTATAATAAGGCAAGAAATAAAGTTATTCTGCTAGATTCAAATAACTTCAAGATAACTTGTTTAGGCAGGCTAATGGTGGGACTGTCTAAAGCTCTCTAATAACACTGTTGTGTCCAACTTCCAAAGAAATGGCTAGTGGTCCTAAAGTTCACTTTTAAAACAAACAGTATTCTGATAAAGCTTTTCTATGTATAATTTTAAGGTAAGCTTTTAAAGAAGTTTATAAATAACCTGACAACAAAGTACAATGATGCAAATCATTTAGCCCTCCTGGAAAATCCATAACAGCATCATGTTTTTAATTATAACTCACATGTAATGCATTGCACAGATCTGCAGTATGAAATTTGATAAGATTTACAAATGCATAGAACCATGTAGCCCACATCTTATAAAGATACAGAATATTTCCATTTTCATTACTTCAGAAAGTTCCCCTGTGCCTTCCTCCAGTCAACATCCCCATATGCAGCCATTGTGATTATTCTTATTATAATAGGTGATTTTTACTTATTTGAACTTCATAAAAATGGAATCATACTATATGTACTTTTTTGTGTCTACCTTCTGTGTAACAATGTTTTGGTGATTCCTCAATATAGTTTTATAAACCTACTTATTCATGATTATTTTTCGTAGAGTTTATCATATTTGTGCCTGTTTTTTTCCCATTTATATATCCATGTTTTCTAAACTTTCTCCATTGAACATATATTTGAGTAATAAGCAAAATTCAATAAACATATTAATAGGTGAGAATTTTGTAATGACCCAGGAGAAGTTAAATTTACCCACACTCAACTTCAGCTGTTGACTCTGATAGAATTAGTGATTTGGTCAGTAGCCAAGTAGAGTTATGAAAGAAAATAACCCAGAAAACTTGGCATGTAGAAAGGAATGGTAATTGTGACTTATGGTCCTCTTTCAATGATACAAGAGCTGTTCTCACAGTAAAGCAAATGCATATTGTAACATTTTTGTATAAAGTCTTATCACAAAGCTCATAAAAGCACATAAATGTCTTACTTCCCCAAATCAGTGAAGCAAAATGTCTGAAATGAGTGCAGCATTTAAAAGATAAGCCCTTTTTTCTTATCTAAATGGTTCAGTTGGTTAAAAAAAAAAAACTCAGCGATTCATTATTCATCTGCCCTGAGTTTGATTCCAGATTAGTTTTGGTCACAACCAGATTAAACAAGGGAGCAAACTTTTCATCGTGGGAATTGCTCACCTTTCTTCGATAATGGGATGTTTTATTTTTGGAGGCCATTTTTCTACATGATTATGACAAGTAGCCATTTTAACTCCTATTTTTATGTTTTAATTAATCAAGTTGAGTTCACTTTCATTTATAAACCAAAATTAAAGAGATTTAAAAAAAAAGGAAGCCTTGATGTTATCGTCAGTACTCTCATCTTTTATTGCCAGGTTGTGATATGTCCATTACGGATGTATGTAGAAACACATATGTCGGTCACCTTGTAAATAAGATAATCTGAACTGCAACTCAGTTACTTACTGGCCCTTCTCTCATTAAAGGAAACTGTCCTTTAACCTGTGGGTATAACTGGAAGGTTTGTCGTGGATTCTTTCTTGCCCGTGTAGTCCCTGGAATGTCCTCATGGTGCACTGTCATTGGGCATTAGCTGTGGGTCACCTCTAGTAGCACTGATCACCACCCAGAGATCGGAGTCATTGCTTACTACTTTTGGCAAGTGGCTATTCTTTGCCAGATCCAGGAGATAGGATGGGCCAGCCTTTCTTATAGTTTTGGCTCCTAATTGCTTTACTCTCCCAGCCTGACTTTTGGGATGCCACTAAATCTTAGTTTTAGACTTGTCTCAGTATCTGCACAAATTTGCTATATGGCTTACCTTTTGGGAAACTGAGTAACTGCATATGTATTTTAACATCATAGAAGTGTTATTAATGGCAATGCACATGGTGAGGGCTGTGAAGGATATGGGAAGCCTCTCATGTTTATGCACACTTTTCAGTTGGGTGTTCAGAAAGAAAACATAGCACAGAACATACTCCAGAATTACTGGTCATATCGAGAGAGATAATGGGCCTCTTTATCATTATTCTTCAGTCATAGATAAACTGCATGATATGCCAGAAATTTCAGAACTGCCTTATGATATTCAAATAACTTGGAATAACTGCAATTACATGTAAAAAACACTGCTTGAGACAAATAGCTTTAATACTGTTCTTTGCAGCTAACATTACTTACATAGCTATGACCTAAATGGTTTACTAATACCAGGATAGACATATGAACAATCAGTGCTGGCCTAGGAAAAAATAGTTCATTTTACCAGAACTTGCTGAAATTTCTTGTGAAGGCAGGTATTTTGTTACATAATGCTTGCTTGATCCTCCTCCTATTCTACTCCAGGAAAAAAGGTAAAATGGGTATATATGCAATGAAAACTGAATTGCAGTTGGCAATTTGGAGACAGTTTTGTTATCTTGAAACTCAAGTTTATATCTCCATTACCACATATTTCTGTTTGGGGTTTAAAGACAAATTTTTCTCAAATGTGTGAAACATTAAGGACCTGCAAATATATTAGAAATAAAAATAAGTTAGGGTCTTAAATTTGCTTCTGAAAATAGTTTACATCTTCTGCAAGCAGTGCACAAACCTTTGGGAAATGCATCAGTGAAACTGTAACATCACTATGTTAGTTAGGGTTCTCCAGAAACAGAACCAATAGGAGATCTGTATCTATATCTCTATACCTGTATCTCTCTATTTCTCTCTCTCTATCCCCCCCCAATAAATATCATATATATGGATTTATTATAAAGAATTGACTTGTGGTAATGGAGGTGGAAAAGTCTCAAGGACTGCAGGATGAATCAGCAAGTTGGAGACCTAGGAGAGCTGTTAGTTTAAATTTAGTTCCAGTCCAAGCCTGAAGGCATGAGAACCAGGAGAGTCAATGGTGTTGTTCCTGCTCGAAGACTGGCAGGCTTGAGACCCAGGAACAGCCAGTGTTTCAGTTCAAATTCGACAGCAGGAAAAAAGTTGATGTCCCGGTTTGCAAGCAATCAAGTAAAAGGTATTTGTTGTTACCTGGGGGAGGTTGAGCCTTTTTATTCTCTTCAGGCCTTCAACTGACTGAGGCTCACCCACCTTAGGGGGGGAGGCAGTATGCATTACTCAGACTTCCAATTTAAATATTAACCGTATCCAAAAATACCCCCACAGAAACATCCAGAATAATCTTGACCAAATATCTGGGGACCCCATGGGCCAGTCAGGTCGATACACAAAATTAATCAGCATAATCACCATCAACGTTTGGTTCAGGAGGTGAAGAGGAGATACTAGAGGAAAAGAATTCTTAAGAACTTAGTGCCAACATAATCAGCAGCAACAGGAAACAATAGAGGCAGAACTGATATATTTCACTTATTCCACTCACTGTGGTTGGACGTGAGCTTTGACTTAGCGTTGCAAATGTGCAGTTTAGGGGCTGCAGAAGCCATTAGCTGGTGATTGTGCTGAGGTTTTCTTCTTTTCTCTTTAGTGCTAAACTTTAAAAAATCTAACCTGTTATATTTTAAGACAGTCAATTGTATTATAATGGTAACAGTATAGTATAGCCTATAGTCAAATATTATTTAACAATTTTGAATATAAATTAAGATATACAGTTGATCCTTGAACAACAGGGGTTTGTGTGGGTCCACTTACATGTTGATGTTTTTAAAATAAATATTTTGGAGTTTTGTGACAATTTGAAAATACAGATGAACTATGTAGCCTAGAAATATCAAAAAAAATTAAGAAAATGGTATGTTATGAGTACATAAAATATATGTAGATACTAGTCTATTATTTACTGCCATGAAATACACACAAATTTATTATAAAAAGTTAAAATTTATTAAAATTTACACACACACTTACAGACCATACATGACATCATTTGCAGTTAAGAAATGTAAACAAATGTAAAGATGAAATATTATAACTGCATAAAATTTACTGTAGTACACACTGTGCTACTGTAATAATATTTTAGCCACCTCCTGTTGCTGCTGTGGTGAGCTCAAATGTTGCAGGTATTCACTTAAATGCCACGTGATGCTGATTTTCTCTGCCTGAGCAGTTTCTCTCTGGAGTAAATTGTGTATCCCAGTATAAAGTGATCTCTTGCAGTTCTCATGTATTTTTCATCATGTTTAGTGCAATACCATAAACCTACTAACACCATGGGACCCATACAAAGTGCCAGTAGTGATGCTAAAAGTGCTTCCAAGAAGCAAAGTCATGATGTTACAAGAAATTGAATTGCTTGATACGTACCACAGATTGAGATCTACAGCTACAGCTGCCCGCCATTTCAACAGAAATGAATCCAGCATAAGGACCATGTTTAGAATGCAGCTTAGCTTTTATGTGGGTGTAGGAATGCTATAAGAAAGGCATACCTATAGACTCTAATATGATTCAAGAAAAAGTGAAGTCATTATATAGCAACTTGAAGCAAAAGAAGGTGAAGGGTCTAAAGCTGGAGAATTTAATGCAAGCGAAGGGTGGTTTGATAATTTTAGGAAGAGGTTTGGCTTAAAAAATGTCAAGGTAGCAAGAGAAGCAGCTTCTGCAGACCAAGAGGCAGAAGACGAGTTCCCAGATGCCATTAAGAAAATCATTGAGAAAGAATACCTGCCTGAACATGTTTTTAATGCAGACGAAAGTACCCTATTCTGGAAGAAGAAAAATGCCACAAAGGACATTTATTTAGTAAGGAAGAGAAGCAAGTACCAGGATTTAAGGCAGGCAGGAAGGGATAGGATAACTCTGCTGTTTCATGTGAATGCAGTAGGGTTTATGGTCAGGACTGCCCTTATATAAAGCTGCTAACCCCTGAGCCTTGAAGGGAAAAGAAACACCAGCTGCTAGTCTTTTGATTGTGCAAGAAGGCCTGGTCGAGGAGAACCCTTTTTTTCTGAATTGGTTCCATCAATGCTTTGTTCCTGAAGTCAGGAATTACCATGCCAGTAAGGGACTGCCTTTTAAAGTTTTTTGGGTTTTTTTTGTTGTTTTTTTGATATTAGACAATGCCCCTGGCCACCCAGAACCTCATGAGTTCAACACTGAAGGTATTGAAGTGACCTACTTTGCTCCCAAACACAATGTCTCTAATTCAGCCTCTAGGTCAGGCGGCCATAAGAACCTTTAAGGCTTATTACACACAATACTCTAGGGAAAGGATTGTAAACGCTATGGAAGAGAACCCCGGTAGAGAGGACATCATGAAAGTCTGGAAGGATTACATCATTGAAGATGCCATTGTTATAAAAAAAAAAAAACCTGTGAAAGTTATGGAGCCCTAAACAAGTTATCAAGCCTGCTGGAAAAAAAACTGTGTCCAGAGGTTGTGCACAACTTCACAGGATTTACAACAGAGCCAATCAAGGAAATCATGAAAGAGATTGTGGATATGGCAGAAAGGGTTGTGTGTGTGAAAGGTTTCAAGGTATGGATCTTGGATAGATTCAAGAGCTAATAGGCACCACACCAGAGGAGTTAACAGAGGATGACTTGGTGGAGATGAGTGCTTCCAAACCAGTGCTAGATGATGAGGAAGAAGACGTAAAAGAAACAGTGCCGGAAAACATTGGCATTAGGCAATCTGGCAGAAGGGTTCTGATTATTCAGGACTGCTTTTGACTTCTTTTATGACATGGACTCTTCTATGATACAGGCACTGAAACTAAAGGAAATGGTGGAAGAAGGATTGGTACCATATGGAAACATTTTTAGAGAAATGAAAAAGCAACAAAGGCAGTGAAATATACTATGGATGTGTTTCTATAAAGTCATACGGAGTGTGCCTGCCTCTCCTACCTCTCTTTCCACCTTGTCCACCTCTTCTGCCTCTGCCACCCCTGAGACAGCAAGACCAGCCTCTCCTCTTCCTCCTCAGCCTACTCAACATGAAGATAAAAACTCTTATGATGATCCCCTTAATGAATCATAACTAATTATAATGCATACAGTCAATAAACTTGTCTGTATGGCAAGAACCGTATGAGATGTTTTATGTCATCATTATTATCACCTAAGTGTCATTGTGTAGAACATGATATGCAAGACTTGTATTGCAGTGGATAGCCTATCCTTACATAGGCATAAAATGAGTGATATTTAATATAAAATTAATAGTGTATTAGTTCATTGTTTTATAACTTTGCTTTCAGAGTTACATTACTGAACAGTATGCTCCCCTCTCTCTCTCTCTCTCATAATTGGAGAAACTGTGTATCAGCCTATCATGACAGGTTTTTTTTAATGTAACAATGTTTTCAATACTGTATTATGAATATGATTGTATTAATAATACTAAATGCCATCAAATTTTTATAATGATTCACTCATTAGTGTATAGGCTAGGCTGCCATGAAGCAATCCTGTTGATTACACTAGGCTACCATAAAGCAGTCATAGTGCTGCTTCTTTATTATCAGTGCATGAATTAATTGTTATACTGTAAATAATGTGAAAACAAAATCCATGTTTATCTTTTCATTTTTGGTGTCCATCGTTAGCTATATATATAACATCTACACTGTTTTGTATAATATAAGACAATATTGATATAGGTACTAACAGATGATTCATCTTATAAACAGATGATGTAAACTTACAGTGTTGATAAATATAGTACAGTACTATAAATGTATTTTCCTTATGATTTTCTTAACATTTTATTTTCTCTAGCTTACCTTATTGTAAGAATACAGTACACAATACATATAACATACAGAATATGTGTTAATCAACTGTTTGTCATTAGTAAGACTTCCAGTCAACAGTAGGTTATTAGTAGTTAAATTTGGAGGGAGTTATATGTGGAATTTTGACTGCACAGAGGATCTGCACCCCTAATCCCTATGTTGTTCAAGAGTCAACTGTACTCTCATCCCAGAAGTTATTCTGTGGTAAAGATATTCAGCTTCAGTCTTTGCTTGGTTGAAGTTTGATTTAAATACTCTGCCTTTCAGCATTTGACTAAAATGTATTTTTGTTGTACATATATATATATATTATATAAATATATATATATAAAATATATATATACATATATATATATATATTTTGCTGAAGATTAAGGCAATTCCAGAAAGGCATTACATTATAAGAATTTCCAGTTAAAGTCCCAGCAAACTAGGTCTTACCTTTGGAGCCAGGAACACAGTCTCCAGGGCACTGATCTCCCTCCTGACTCAGCTCTGTTGCCCTCAGGTTGCACATGCCTCCAAGTAGCCTTCTGTTCACTCTCCTCAGTGTGCAACTCCAGTCCCTCTCCACAGTGAGAAACCTGCGCTGGAAGGATCCTTCTGAAACCGCTAGGTGGTGTTTCGGGGGGCTCTGAGGACCTCTGGTCCTTTATGTCTCAGTGCAGAAAGAATTCAGTGAGAGAAAAAGTGATAGATAAGAAGGGATTTATTAGAATGGGATGCTTGTGAGACTTAAAAATGGGTGGGTGAGAGGGTGCCACATCCCGAGAACTTAGTGGGCTACGGTTTTATACTCAAAGGAAAAATCGGGAGGGGGAAAAGACCACCTTCTTCCTCATTCTTGAGTAGATGTCATGCTTCCCTTATCAGCTCCTCCTTCAGGTTGGACAGGGGAGTTTTCTTGTCCCTACATGGTCAAGCCAGGACTGTCATGGCACTATGGAAAAATTACTTAAGGTCTCAGTATAATGAAGGTCTTTCACTTTGAAATGTCACCTTTCCATAAATTATTGTTTTTTATGTGTGCAGAGAGCGTGTCCTAAGAGTCATTAACTTACTGAGTTCACTGGGCAGGATGTGGGTCTCGTGCCACGATTGTTTTGTTGTTTGGGGGGCATGTGTTATGCTTCTGTTGCATGGTTTTGTTCCTAAGCAAGCCTGCTTGGCTTTGTGGTTAAGCAAGCCTGCTTTCCTGAGTAATCATTAACTTACAGAGGTCTCCCATACTTTTTTTTCTTTACTTACAGTCCCCTAGTGGGATTAACTGTTTAATCACCTACTTTGTCTCTTTACTCTGTCCCTATCACTTCCATCCTTGCCCATACAATTCTCCAGCTCTGGGCTACACAGCCTTAAAATAGCTCGGCATTCGTGCTGTCTGACCCCATGCTTTACAGGCACTGGGTGCTGGAAGAAAGTGGAGGTGAGGTGGGAATATGGGTTCCTGTGCTCATCCAGTGAGGCAGAAAAATGCCCTTCCCTCAAGCTGCCTTTTCAATACTTCCTCTAGTTGGGGCTCCAGACCTGCTAGCCCTTTACCGTTATTATTAAATTAATGACACATTAATCACCTCCTCCAAGGGCAAATATTATTTTTTAAAGTTATTTCATATTGAGAGAGATGAAGGTTTTCTTCAGATTGAGACTGTGAAGGTCTCTGGTGTATGCTTGGAGTCATTGGGTCCTCATTGTTGTTCTGAGGGACTCTGTCTTTACTCTGTTTTCAAGGCCCAGGTGAATCATAAAAGGGTTATATTAGACATTAACATCTACTTTTACTGGGATCTAGGGACAAAATCTCTATTAAATTATGTTCTTTTGAGTCAAAGCTTCCCTTTTATAGAAAAAAGGGAGACTGGTGATGACCCATGGCTATGTCACTGTATAGACAATCATTTTTTGGCCATATCGTAGATAATTATCTATGGAAAGAAACGTGAGAAATTATCCTACTCCCAGTGGTTCTGATGGGTTCATCAGAGAAGGCTGTAGCTAGAGAATCCCTTTTCTGATGGGTTCATCAGAGAAGGCTGTAGCTAGAGAATCCCTTTTCAGAGAGGGGGCTAGGGACAGCCTGAGTAAAGAGTGGGCACTGTGTGGTTTGTGAAGGTCTCACTTTCAAGGTTCAGCAAAGATGGAAGGAGGAGCTTTCTGGGCTCTGGCTCTGCATGTGAGGAGCTTGAAAGTTGCCGCTCTGTCCTAACAAGTAAAAAGCTGAACAAACTGAAATGTCAGCATATCTGCCTAGATCTTTAAAAGAAGTGAAATCACAGGGCAAATCACTGTCACCCAGATTTGGGAAACTGACAGGTAAATACAGATAATCACAGCCCACCACAGGAGAAAGCTCTGCAGGAACCAGTGCCAGGGTAGGAAAACCTGAAGGGTAATAGACAAATTGCTAGAGGCTCAGTGAGGGCGACTCCGAGATAAAATCTCCAGGGGGACCCAATTTGGGGAGAACCTCACATTCGGGGGAGTTTTATTTATTAAAGCTCTACTGGGCTCTCACGGTGAATATCAGAGAAATCTCCCATTATACTTACTGCGGGGGGTGGAGGTGGGGGGGCGGGGAGGTGAAAAGGAATTGTTTTGAAATAGTCCAGAGCATCTGTTCCTTATAAGGCCTACCCTCAGGGGAAACTGTTTAACCAAAACCTAACCAGCTGGGATCTTATCAGAGCCGGGGGAAGAGAAACACCCAACTCCATCTCACTCTAGCCGTTCAGCCCCACCTAAGGGTGCTGGAGCCTGGGCTGAGAAGCATGTGTGAGGTTCACAGCCCAGAAGTACAGGCTTGCTGAAAAACAGCCCTAGTCATGGGACTCTAGCATAGTTTGCCTCCCACACGCCCCAATGCCACATAATTATAGGCTTGTTCATAGCACTTCCTTTTACCTAGTACATCATGTCTTGCTATCAATAAAAAAAATTACAAGATATACTAAAATGCAGAAAACACAGTCTGAAGAGACAGAGCAAGCATTAGAACCAGAATCAGATATGGCAGGAATGTTGGAATTATCAGACAAGGAATTTAAAACAACTATGGTTAATATGCTAAGGGCTCTAATGGATAAAGTAGCAGGCAAAAATATACTGGCAATGTAAGCAGATCCATGGAAATACTAAGAACCAAAAATATGTGCCAGGGCTCAAAAACGCTAACAGAAATGAAGAATGCCTTTGATGGGCTCCTTAGTAGATTGGACTTGGCTGAGGAAAGAATCTCTGCTCTTAAGGATCAATCATAGACACCGTCAAAACTAAAAAGCAACCAGGAAAAAGCCTGAGTAAGGAAGAATATCCAAGAACTGTGGGACAGCTACAAAAGGTATAACATATGCATGATACAAATACCAGATGGAGAAGAAAGAAAGAAACTGAAGAAATATTTGAAACAATCATGACTGAGAATTTTCCTAAAACCACAGATCCAATAACCTCAGAGAATATCAAGTTGGAGAAATACCAGAAAAACACTACACCTTGATGTATCAACTTCAAACTACAAAGATAAAGAAAATATCCTGAAAGAAGCCAGAGCAAACGCTGTTGGAAAAAGTGGCACGGCTAGATTTGCTCAACACAGGGTTATCACAAACATTCATTTAAGAGTATGGTGTTCCTCAACACTTGTGGTATTTGTCCTTTTTATGTAGCAGGTCAGTGATTAAACTGAGGTCCTCCAGGCATCAGAGTTTAGAAAAAGGTCTTGTAGTGGAAGGAAAAAGGTGTTAGTAGTGGTTTTTCTGTGATTCCTTCTAACAGAAGACTAGACTATAGATAGGACATTGGCAGTGGGTGAGAATGGTGTAACTGTATTTGTAGTCCTAAGTTTTTCTTATATGGTGGAAGCACATTGCTAAAGATCTGCCTCTCTTCTTCCTAACTAAGGCTCAGAGAAAGCTGAGACATGTTAGAATGAATTTTCAGTCATTTTCAAAGTTCACTCTGAAAGCAACTCTTAAAGATTCTGAGGATGTGTGTCTAGGGCTATTCTTCCTGAGAGAGCAAATAATAGAGCTAGCCTTTATGTCCTCCTGCCATTACTTCAACAAGAAGTTCCGCTTGCTTTTTTTTTTTGAGTATTTTATACATTGGGATTCTGCATAAGTTTTGTTTGAAGAAAATGTTCTTGAGCTAAAAACAAGATGTTTGAAAATCATTAAACCAAGACTTCTTTTTAAGGAAATCTCTTCCCAAATATCTTTTGCCTTGACTTACGTAATTTTAAAATCATTAGGATTAAAATATACATTTGTTTGGGAAGATATAAGGATTGGGTAAGGGGAAGGTATCACATCAGAAATTCTTTGCTCAGGTGCTTTAGTGCAATGAGAGTGCTTTCCTAACATCGATTTTAGGCTCACACAAGGAGAGAGTGGGGAGCTTTGCGGAAAAGGGAAAAAGAGATGTAACTGCAGAGCGTATTGAAGCTGAATCTGGCCTCTGTATTCCGACACTGAATTGTCAGAGACAGAGTTTTGGGTGAAGTGGAAAAGAATAGCTTTATTGCCTTGCCAGGCAAAGCGTGCCACAGCGGGCTAATGCCCTCAAACTGTGTGTCCCAACTTGGAGGGAGTAGTGAGAAGTTTTACAGTAACACTTCAAAGAGGGAGTGATCAGCTCGTGGACATTCTTCTGACTGGTTAGTAATGAGGTAAGTGGGAGTCAGCATCATCAACCTTCTGGTTCCAGCCTGTCTGGGGACTGCTTGCTCATGGGCAGCATACCATTAATTTCTCCCACCTGGTGGGGGTTTCAGTATCTGCAAAACAGCTCAATGATATTGTGATGTGTATCCCTTGATGGGGAGCCAGGACCTTGTCCCAAGGCTGCACTATTGTTTATTTTGACTGTTCCTCCCTTGTCTCCGGCATCCCCTCCCTTTCCTAATTAGCAGCTGTTTGAACCTGCTCACTGGAACTCAGGGAAGGTCATGGAGGCTGAAATGAAGACTATGTGCCCAGTAGCCCCACAGGGTCCTGCTAGGTATCAGTATGACATTAGAAGATAGGGAAGCCCAAGGCACCCACACTGAGCACAATTTTGATAGCCAAAGGGCAATTTGAAGGCATTTAATTCTTGAGAGAGATTACGTATTAGTAGTACACAAGTTAAAGGGAATACAAATTAAAATTAACTTTAAAATTGGGCTTTGTATTGGTTGTTTTCCTGGTTTTTTTGGTATGTCTAGAGTGGTAGGTCTTGAATGAGAAGCCCAGGGCTACATCTCAGGACTGGGTTCAAGACTATCTGGAAGAGCAACTGAAGAGTGTTTGTGCTACTAAATGTGTGCCTGTGCTCATGTGCAACATAAATGAAGTTACGACTGAGGTCCTGGGTTAAAATCATCTGACCAAGTGCTTGAGTGCAAATAAAATTCCATTTTCTATCCTTGGCATTTTTGGAACTTTCTTGTTTGGGAAAAACCAGCGATGTTAACAATGAGCTAAAATCCCCATGCATATTCCAAAATTGTTTGTTGTAAAAAATAATTATGGCCTAATCTCTTCAATACGTGTCAGTAGTGTTCTCTGTCTCAGAAAAAAATCAATTGATTAAATTAATTGATTTCTAATTTACTTTGTGTTAGAATTTAGGCTGTACCTGAAAATGAGACTTTGAGCCTTTCAGGTTATATGATACAGAGTGAATATCAGAGGAGTACAGGCTGAGAAAACAGTTTTATCCCATGCATTCTCTTATTTCTCGAGAACTTGGGCAGTGTTCTTGCATCCTGTATTCTAAGCCGTTATGCACATTAGGATAGTAATGCCCACTCTCTTAGGCACTGTATATTTATGAAAAGCTTTTCTATTCATCTGATATAATTAAATTCAGTTTCTCCACACATGTCAACTGTTTAAGGGGCAGCCTCTGCGCTCTGTAAATTTATATTGACTTAGCTCTTGAAGGGTTGGCAGACCCGCATGGAGTAAACCAAATTTTCTCACAGAAGGCAGTTATATAACCTCTCTACCAAGGTCTGACAATTGGACTGAATGTGGATGCTGAACTTTGCACCTAAGAGGGGTATCATCTGAAGAGAAAGCCACTAGGAGCCATGCGAGGGACACGGTTTATTTAAGCAAATCTTTTGCAAAGCCTGTCCGCGTCCACCAAGGCTGGTAGGTTTCATCTGACTCATTGAAGCAGCAAATACTTCTCACCTTTCCAGCAGGCATCAGCTTTGCTGAAACACATGAATGTTTTTCTCTCCATCTTTGAGCTCTGTTTCCTCTTGAATGAAATCTTGATGACTCTGAAGCAGTTGAGGCATATCTTTGGCTTCTTCTGCTGATGTGAGATTTATGTGTGAATTTGAGGGCTCCTTATTCAGGTGGCTAACAAATTATTTTAAACTATGTCAAGGAGGAAGAAAACCAAGCCAAGTTTTAACGCCTGTCAATACGATATACTGTACGAAAACTTTAGTATCAGTAAAATAAGAACCTATCAGTATTTTGTTCTTTGGTAAGAAAAACAGAGTCCCTAAGCCTTACTGGGCCCCCTCCACACACCGTTCTGTTGTATATGAATCTTAGATACCTCTAATGAAATTATAGTTTTTATGAAAATAATTTTTAAAGATGAATATGCCATATTATGATTTATATGATTAGGTAAAGAAGGCTGGATAAAATACCTTCATGTGGGAAGCCTTTCTGCCCTGGGGAAGGTTAGGATGTAGCCCTACTACTTCTTTGGGATTCTGGGAAGTGTATTTCAGAAGTTCCGTGTAGTGGATAATACTTCCTTTTCAGGAGAGTGACTGTGGCCTTTGTAGTCCTGGGGTTGAGAAAGTAATAGCCCCCAGATTCTGAATGTTTCTTCTGAATACTTATTATGTATCAAGCACTGTGCTATCTGCTTTTCACATAATCCTCACAAGAAACTCAGCTATGAGATATAAGTGTGTATTAGCATTCTCCAAAGAAACAGAACCAGGAGGATATATAGATAGATATATAAAAGGAGCTTTATTATAGAATTCGGCTCACACAGTTGTGGAGGCTGAGCAGTCCCATGATCTGCTATCTGCAAATTAGAGAACCAGGAAAGCCGGGGGTGTTACCCACTAAGGTCTGAAGGCCTGAGAAAGGAGGGCCAATGGTGTAAGTACCAGTTCGAATCTGAAAGCCCAAGAACCAGAAGCACCAATATCCTTGGGCAGGAAAAGATGTATGTCTCAGCCCAAGCAAAGAGAGTGAATTCACCCTTCTTCCCTCTTTTTGTTCCATTCAGGCCCTGAACAGTTTAAATGATGCCCACTAACATTGGTGAGATTCTTCTGTCTACTGACTCAAATGCTAAGTCTTTTCAGGAGATATCTCAGACATACCCAGAAATAATGTTCTACCAACTATTTGAGCTCAGTCAAGGTGACACATAAAATTAAACATAACAGGGGCTTCCCTGGTGGCGCAGTGGTTGAGAGTCTGCCTGCCGATGCAGGGGACACGGGTTCGTGCCCCGGTCTGGGAAGATCCCACATGCCGCAGAGCGGCTGGGCCCGTGAGCCATGGCCGCTGAGCCTGTGCCGTCCAGAGCCTGTGCTCCACAACGGGAGAGGCCACAACAGTGAGAGGCCCGCATACTGCCAAAAAAAAAAAAAAAAAATTAAGCATAACAAAGTGTTCTCTCACTTTATAGATGATGAAACTGAGGCTTAGGGGATTAAATAACTTGTCTGGGTCACACACAGCTTTAAAAGGTACAGAAGGAATTTGAACCACATTTTGGTATGACACCAAAATCTATGCCCTCACCTAATGTCTTCCCTGTATGAACTCAAAGAGAAGATTTTAATCTTCAACCTGGTAATAACTGAAGAACTCTGAGCATGAAAAGAGGAGTATCCTCCATCAACATTACTGATGGATCATGAAGTAAAAACATCTGAGATGGGAGTTTTCCCATTACATTTTAAATAGAGGACACAATCTCCATCTCAGCTCCTAGTAATCTTCCCACTTTGCCTCTTTTTTTTTTTTAACATCTTTACTGGAGTATAATTGCTTTACAAGGGTGTGTTAGCTTCTGCTTTACAACAAAATGAATCAGTTATATATACACATATGTTCCCATATCTCTTCCCGCTTGCGTCTCCCTCCCTCCCACCCTCCCTATCCCACCCCTCCAGGCGGTCACAAAGCACCGAGCTGATATCCCTGTGCTATGCGGCTGCTTCCCACTAGGTATCTACCTTACGTTTGGTAGTGTATATATGTCCATGCCTCTCTCTTGCTTTGTCACAGCTTACCCTTCCTGCTCCCCATATCCTCAAGTCCATTCTCTAGTAGGTCTGTGTCTTTATTCCTGTTTTACCCCTAGGTTCTTCATGACATTTTTTTTTTCTTAAATTCCATATATATGTGTTAGCATACAGTATTTGTCTCTCTCTTTCTGACTTACTTCACTCTGTATGACAGACTCTAGGTCTATCCACCGCATTACAAATAGCTCAATTTCGTTTCTTTTTATGGCTGAGTAATATTCCATTGTATATATGTGCCACATCTTCTTTATCCATTCATCCGATGATGGACACTTAGGTTGTTTCCATCTCTGGGCTATTGTAAATAGAGCTGCAATGAACATTTTGGTACATGACTCTTTTTGAATTATGGTTTTCTCTGGGTATATGCCCAGTAGTGGGATTGCTGGGTCATATGGTAGTTCTATTTGTAGTTTTTTAAGGAACCTCCATACTGTTCTCCACAGTGACTGTATCAATTTACATTCCCACCAACAGTGCAAGAGGGTTCCCTTTTCTCGACGTCCTCTCCAGCATTTATTGTTTCTAGATTTCTTGATGATGGCCATTCTGACTGGTGTGAGATGATATCTCATTGTAGTTTTGATTTGCATTTCTCTAATGATTAGTGATGTTGAGCATTCTTTCATGTGTTTATTGGCAGTCTGTATATCTTCTTTGGAGAAATGTCTATTTAGGTCTTCTGCCCATTTTTGGATTGGGTTGTTTGTTTTTTTGTTATTAAGCTGCATGAGCTGCTTATAAATTTTGGAGATTAATCCTTTGTCAGTTGCTTCATTTGCAAATATTTTCTCCCATTCTGAGGGTTGTCTTTTGGTCTTGTTTATGGTTTCCTTTGCTGTGCAAAAGCTTTGAAGTTTCATTAGGTCCCATTTGTTTATTTTTGGTTTTATTTCCATTTCTCTAGGAGGTGGGTCAAAAAGGACCTTGCTGTGATTTATGTCATAGACTGTCCTGCCTATGTTTTCCTCTAAGAGTTTGATAGTTTCTGGCCTTACATTTAGGTCTTTAATCCATTTTGAGGTTATTTTTGTGTATGGTGTTAGGGAGTGATCTAGTCTCCTACTTTTACATGTACCTGTCCAGTTTTCCCAGCACCACTTATTGAAGAGGCTGTCCTTTCTCCACTGTACATTCCTGCCTGAAAGCATTTCCACTAAGATCAGAAACAAGACAAGGTTTCCCACTCTCACCACTCTTATTCAACATAGTTTTGGAAGTTTTAGCCACAGCAATCAGAGAAGAAAAGGAAATAAAAGGATTCCAAATCGGAAAAGAAGATGTAAAGCTGTCACTATTTGCAGATGACATGATCCTATACATAGAGAATCCTAAAGAGGCTACCAGAAAACTACTAGAGCTAATCAATGAATTTGGTAAAGTAGCAGGATACAAAATTAATGCACAGAAATCTCTGGCATTCCTATACACTAATGATGAAAAATCTGAAAGTGAAATCAAGAAAACACTCCCATTTACCATTGCAACAAAAATAATAAAATATCTAGCAATAAACCTACCTAGGGAGACAAAAGACCTGTATGCAGAAAACTATACAACACTGATCAAAGAAATTAAAGATGGTACAAACAGATGGAGAGATATACCATGTTCTTGGATTGGAAGAATCAACATTGTGAAAATGACTCTACTACCCAAAGCAATCTACAGATTCAATGCAATCCCTATCAAACTACCAATGGCATTTTTCACAGAACGAGAACAAAAAATTTCACAATTTGTATGGAAACACAAAAGACCCTGAATAGCCAAAGCAATGTTGAGAACGAAAAACGGAGCTGGAGGAATCAGGCTCCCTGACTTCAGACTATACTACAAAGCTACAGTAATCAATCCAGTATGGTACTGGCACAAAAACAGAAATATAGATCAATGGAACAGGATAGAAAGCTCAGAGATAAACCCACGCACATATGGTCACCACTTTGCCTCTTTTTTCCTTCCCATCTTCTAAGAATGGAACCTCGAAGGGAGTGGGGCTGACTCTGACTGAGGAAGTAGGGAGAAAAAGAAGACAAGATTTCCTCCTTTGGGGTCTGGTCACATGACTTGTTCATAGAGAAAAAAATAAACTTGATTTTAAAAAGCTTATTCTCAGTTACTTCAAGTACACTGCTCTAATAACTAAGATGGGGAGATTGTGACAGATCAAACCATCACTTCTGTACATTTCAATTTTTAAAAATCAGGATTCAGGAGTTTCAAAAAGATGAATTTAAAAGCAGATGCTCTGATGATGGGTATCAGGAAAAAATTTCTCCTCCCCCTTTCTTTTTTCCATACCTGAATTAACCATTTAATTTTTGTATGACTGCTCTCTGTCCTAAGACAATAGTTTTCATTCTGTACCTGAAGTCTTGCATATGGGCTTTTGGGGATTAGTGTATGGCCAGAGAAGATATAAGGGGGAACTGGACCACCTTATTTAAAGTTTATTCTTCTTCAGGTCACTATCACTTCACCTAGTTAGTTTCTTTCACTCTGCTTATGATAACCTGAAATTACTTTGGTTATTTATTTACCAGCTCATTGTCTTTTTCCCACAACATAGTACCAGGATCACTGGAACACTGATCTTGTCTCTCTTGCTCCTGGCCATGTTTTTATAGTCTAGAGAAAGCCAGTCACATATTAAATGCTCAATAAATTAACTAAGGAGGGGCCATAATAGGACATTCTTTTTGGGAACATCGGACTTGGGCACATTCTGATTAGTGCTCTGTAGACAGGCAATGTATTTTTGCAAGTGGAACAAAACAAATATCAAATATTATTAGAATAACACCATTTTACAGTCTCCTAATGAAATGATGGATCTTTACAAAGACCATGAATACTTCTAATATCACAGATACCAACCAGGTAATATGGTTCTTCTGGTGTAATTCACATAATCACCTATACAGTATTCTTGACAAAAATTTTAGGTTGATTCATATAAACCTCTAAATTTAACCATGGCAATTTAATTAGCAAAATCTAGAATAAGGGACTTCTGTAGGACAAACAGAAGTTATAGTTTGTTAAATATAACAAACATATTTTATATTTAACAAATAAACTGAAAGAAGAAAAAGGAAAAAGAAACACTTTGTTAAAGACAGATGTCACAGTCAGCCAAATTGTGGATTTTTTTTTGGTTCCTATCTGAATGGGAACTGCTGAAAATAATTTTGAGTATTCAGAGAACTGTGAATACCAACTGGATGTTTGCTGTTATTGTGAAGTCGCTATTTTTTAGAAATGGGGAAGGTTGTCCTTGGGAGAGCTCCAGGCTGTAATTAATTTTAAAGCTTAATAGCTTCACCTTATCTGGGGATAGGTGGGAGGGTGGGTGCAGAAAGCATTTGAATATTTTGTCATTATTCAGTGTCTCCTTTCATCTCTAGTAATAATTTTCTCCTTAACATCTACTCTGTTTGATATTTATACAGATTTTCCAATCTTCTTTTTGTTAACTTCTGCATGGGATACATATATTCCCTTCCTTTACTTTAAAATTTTCTTGTTTTAGATGAATGTATTTCAACCTGCATATATCTTTTTAATCTAATTTTTCCTTTTTTCTTTTAACTGGATTAAGTTGATTTATATGTAAGAAAATTACTGATATGTTAGAAATTAAATACACCATCCAATAAGTGTTTGTTTCCTTCCTGTCTTTTTCTCTTCTTTTTACTTTTGTTTGGATTGAATATTTTTTATTTCATTTTCACTTCTCTAACATCTTGAAAGTTGTGTACCTTTAAAATCTAGTCTTAGTGATTACATTAGATGTTATAATATAAATTCTTGATTTATCAAATACTATTATTAATTTATGATTTTACTTTCTTCCCAAACATTCCAAAGATCTCTTACCATTTTAACTTAATTTACTTCTTTAAGCTTTTCTTATATAGGCTTATATATATATAGCCTTGAGAAAACTCTCAAATTTCTCACTGAAAATGTCTTTACTCAACTTGCATTTTTGAAGAATATATTCACTGAATGGAAGATTGTAGTGTGAAAATTTTTTTCCTCCTCAACATGTTAAGAATATCTTCTCTTGACTTTTGGCATCTATCATGTCTAGTGTCATGAGTGGTTAGCTATAATTTTTTTTTATATAATTTAAAAAAGTCTCTACACAAAATGTTCTTCATTTGGCTGCTTTTAAGAGTTTCTCTTTGATTTTCAGCAATTTGAGTAATAGGTGCTAAGATAGTGCTTGTTTGTATTTATTCCTCTTGGAGTTTTCGAGCTTCTTCAATACAGATGTTGACATCTTCAACACATTTTGGAAATTTTGTGGCAATTAACTCCTTTTTTGTCTTTTTTTAAAAATTGAAGTATCATTGATTTACAATGTCATGTTTCAGATGTACAGCACAGTGATTCAATTATACATGCATCTATATCTTTCCTTTTTCAAATTCTTTTCCCAAATAGGTTATTACAGAGTGTTGAGTATAGTTCCCTGTGCTATACAATAGGTCCTTGTTGGTTATCTATTTTATATATATAGTACTGTGCGTATGTTAATCTCAATCTTCTAATTTATTCCTCCCCATGTATTCTCACCTGGTAACCATAAGTTTGTTTTCTATGCCTGTGAGTCTCACTCTTTTGTAAATAAGTTAATTTATATGTTTTTCTTTTTAGATTACACATATAAGTGATAGCATATGATATCTGTCTTTCTTTGTCGAGCTTACTTCACTTAGTATGATAATCTCTAGGTCCATCCATGTTTCTGAAAATGGCATTATTTCATTCTTTTTTATGGTTGAATAATATTCAATTGTATGTATATATGTGTGTGTGTGTGTATACACACACACACACACACCACATCTTCTTTATCCATTCATCTGTAAATGGACATTTCAGTTGCTTCAATGTATTAGCTATTGCAAATAGTGCTGAAATGAACATTGGGGTGCATGTATCTTTTCAAATTATAGCTTTCTTTCAGTATATGCCCAGGAGTAGGATCTCTGGATCATATGATAACTCTATTTTTAGTTTTTTAAGGAACCTCCATACTGTTCTCCATAGCGGCTGTACCAATTTACATTTCTACCAACAGTGTAGGAGGGTTTCTTTTTCTCCACACTCTCTCCAGCATTTATTATTTTTAGACATTTCGATGGCCATTCTGACTGGTGTGAGGTGGTACTTCATTGTAGTTTTGATTTGCATTTCTCTACTAATTAGCAATGGTGAGCATCCTTTTACATGCCTGTTGCCCATCTGTATGTCTTCTTTAGAGAAGTGTATTTAGATATTCTGTCGTTTTATGATTGGGTTTTTTTTTTGATATTGAGCTGTATGAGCTGTTTGTATATTTTGGAGATTAATCCCTTATAGGTTGTGTCACTTGCAAATGTTTTCTCCCATTCTTTATGTTGTCTTCCATCTTGCTTATGGTTTCTTTTGCTGTGAAAAAGCTTTTAAGTTTAATTAGGTTCCATTTGTTTATTTTTGCTTTTATTTCCATTACTTTAGGAGGTGAATCCAAAAAGATACTGCTGAAATTTATGTCAAGGAATGTCTGCCAATGTTTTCCTCTAGGAGTTTTATAGTGTCTGGTCTTATATTTAGGCCTTTAATCCATTTTGAGTTTATTTTTGTGTATGGTGTTAGAGAATGTTCTAATTTCATGCTTTTACATGTAGCTGTCCAGTTTTCCCAGCACAACTTATAAAAGAGACTGTCTTTTCTCCATTGTATATTCTTGCCTCCTTTGTTGTAGATTAATTGACCATAGGTGCATGGGTTTATTTCTGGGCTTTCTATCTTGTTCCATTGATTTATATTTCTGTTTTTGTGCCAGTACCATACTGTTCTGATGACTGTAGCTTTGTAGTATAGTCTGAAGTCAGGGCACCTGATTCTTCCAGCTCCATTTTTCTTTCTCAAGTTTGCTTTGGCTTTTTTGGTGTCTTTTGTGTTTCCATACAAATTGTAAATTTTTTTTGTCTTAGTTCTGTGAAAAATGCCATTGGTAGCTTGATAGGGATTGCATTGAATCTGTAGATTGCCTTGGGTAATATAGTCATTTTGACAATTTTGATTCTTGCAATCCAAGAACATGGTATATTTGTCCATCTGTTTGTGTCATCTTTGGTTTCTTTCATCAGCATCTTATAGTTTTCAGAGTACAGGTCTTTTGCCTCTGTAGGCAGGTTTATTCCTAGGTATTTTATTCTTTTTGATGTGATGGTAAATGAGGTTGTTTCGTTAATTCCTCTTTTCAATCTTTTGTTGTTAGTATGTAAAAATGCAACAGATTTCTGTGTATTAATTTGTATCTTGCAAATTTACTTAATTCACTGATGAGCTCTAGTAGTTTCCTGGTAGCATCTTTAGGATTTTTAATGTATAGTATCATATGACCTGCAAACAGTGACAGTTTTACTTCTTTTCCAATTTGAATTCCTTTTATTTCTTTTTCTTCTCTGATTGATGTGACTAGGACTTGCAAAACTATGTTTGATAAAAGTGACAAGAGTGAACATCCTTATCTTGTTCCTGATCTTAGAGGAAATGCTTTCACCTTTTCACCATCAAGTATGATGTTAGGTGTGGGTTTGTCATGTATGGCTTTTATTATATGAGGTATGTTCCCTATATGTCCACTTTCTGGAGAGTTTTTATCATAAATAGATGTTGAATTTTATCAAAAGCTTTTTCTTTTTTTTTGACATGATCATATGGTTTTCATTCTTCAGTTTGTTAATGTGGTGGATCACGTGGATTGATTTGCCAATATTGAAAAATGCTTGCCTCCCTGGGACAAAACCCACTTAGTCAGTATATGATCCTTTTAATGTATTGTTGGATTTAGTTTACTAGTATTTTGTTGAGGATTTTTGCATGTATGTTCATCAGTGATGTTGGCCTGTAATTTTCTTTTTTTTATAATTTTCTTTTTTTCTTTTCTTTTTTTCAATTTTTCTTTTTCTGGTTTTGGTATCAAGGTGATGGTGGCCTCATAGAATGAGTTTGGGAGTGTTCCTTCCTCTTCACTTTTTTGGAATAGTTTCAGAAGAATAGGTGTTACCTCTTCTCTAAAAGCATGCGAAGCCACCTCATCATGGACTTTTGTTTGTTGGGAGTTTTTAATCACAGGTTCACTTTCAGTACTTGTGATTGGTGTGTTCCTATTTTCTATGTATTCTTGGTTTAGTCTTGGGAGATTGTATATTCCTAAGAATTTGTCCATTTCTTCTAGGTTGTCCATATTGGCATATAGTTGCCTGTAGTAGACTCTTATGGTCCTTTATATTTCTGTTGTCAGTTGTAACTTTTCATTTTTCATTTCTGATTTTATTGGTTTGCGCCCTCTCCCTTTTTTTCTTGATTAGTCTGGCTAAAAGTTTATCAATTTTGTTTATCTTTTCAAAGAACCAGCTTTTACTTACATCAATCTTTTTTTGTTTTTTTTTTAGTCTCTCATTTATTTCTGCTCTGATCTTTATGATTTTTTTTCCTTCTACTACCTTTGGGTTTGTTCTTCTTTCTCTAGTGGTTTTAGGTATAAGGTTAGGTTGTTTATTTGAGATTTTTCTTGTTTCCTAAGGTAAGCTTCTATCCCCATTAACTTCCCTCTTAGAACTGCTTTTGCTGTGTCTCGTAGGTTTTGGATTGTCATCTTTTGTTTTCATTTGTCTCTAGGTATTTTTTTAATTTCCTCTTTGATTTCTTCAATGATCTATTGTTCATTTAGTAGGAAATTATTTAGGCTCCATGTGTTTCTGTGTTTTGTTTTTTTTCTTATAGTTGATTTCTCATCTCATAGCATTGTGGTTGGAAAAGATGCTGATATGGTTTTAGTTTTCTTAAATTTACCAAGCCTTGCTTTGTGGCCCATCATGAAATCTATCCTGGAGAATGTTCTATGTGCGCTTGAAAAGAATGTGTTTTGGCATGTTCCTCCTTGGGTTTATCCTGTATCAGACCCTCTGTACTTCCTGGACTTGGGTGACTGTTTCCTTTCTTATGTTAGGGAAGTTTTCAGCTATTATCTCTTCAGATATTTTCTCAGGTCCTTTCTCTCTCTTTTCTCTTTCTGGGACCCATATAACGTGAATGTTGGTGTGTTTGACATTGTCCCAGAGGTCTCTTAAACTGTCCTTATTTATTTTTCATTCTTTTTCCTTTATTCTGTTCTGCAGCAGTGATTTCCACCACTCTGTCCTCCAGCTCACTGATTTATTCTTCTGCCTCATTTATTCTGCTACTGATTCCTTTTAGTGTAGTTTTACATTTCAGTTATTGTATTCTTCAACTCTGTTTGGTTGTTCTTTATGTTTTCTAACTCTTTTCTCAAAACTTCTTGTAACTTCTTTCTCTGGTCATCCATTCTTTTCCTGAGTTCTTGGATCATCTTTCCAGTCATTACTCTGAACTCTTTCTCAGGTAGACTGGCTGTCTCTGCTTCACTTAGTTGTTATTCTGGGGTTTTACCTTGTTTCTTCACCTGGAACATATTCCTTTGCTGTCTCATTTTGTTTAAATTTCTCTTTGTAGTTTTGTATATGTAGTAGCTTAGTTCCATTTCTCAGTGTTGGAGAAGTGGCCCTCTGTAGGCATTGTTCTATGTGTCCCAGCAGTATACTCCCCTCTCTTCACCCAAGGGCCAGGGACCAGCTGGCCCCAGGGTAGCTTCTGACCTGTCTTTGTGGACTCAGTTCTGCAGGCTGTAGCATCATAGTTTTCTTACTTCTGGTGTCTGCCCCTGGTGGATGAGGATGGTTTAGAGGTTTCTGCAGGCTTCCTGGCAGGAGGGTCTGGTGCCCGCCCACTGGTGGATGGAGCTGGGTCTTGGTCCTCTGGTCAGCAGGGCTGTGTCATTGGGCATGTCTAGAGGTGGCTGTGGGCTCAGGAAGTCCTTAGGCAGCCTGTCTGCTGATGGGTGGGGCTGTGTTCCTCCCTGTTGGTTGTTTGGCTTGAGGCATCTCAGCACTGGTGCTTAGAGGCTATTGGATGGGGCCAGTCTCTGTACCAAAGACCCAAAATATCTGCCTGCAGCCAGAGTTCAGGTAGGTCCCTGCTATGCCTTCACCATCTTTTATCACCCCAGAGAGAGTCACAACCACCTCCTGTCTCCCCAGGAGACCCTCCAAGACCAGCAGGTAGGTCTGTCCCAGGCTCCTATAGAGTCATTGCTATTTCCCTGGGACCCAGTGTACACAGGACCTTGTGTGCACCCTCCAAGAGTAGAATCTCTGTTTCCCCCATTCCTGTGGAGTTCCTGCAGTCAGGCCCTGCTGGCCTTCAAAGCTAAATGCTCTGGGGGCCTCTTCTCCCAATGCCAGACCCCTAGGCTGGGGAGCCTGGCATGGTGTCAGAGATGTCACTCCTGTGGGAGAACTTCTGTGATACAATTACTTGCCAGTTTGTGCATCACCCACCTGGGTGGTACGGGATTTGATTATCTTGCATGTGCACCCCTCCTACCATCTCGTGGTTTCTTCTTTATGTCTTTGGATATGGGATATCTTTTTTTTGGTAGATTCCAGTCTTTTTTATCAATGGTTTTTCAGCATTTAGTTGGATTTTGGTGTGCTTGTGATATGAGATGAGCTCAAGGTCCTGCTGCTCTGCCATCTTGTCTCCTTCCGAGGATGCATTTTTAAAATATTGATACCTTACATACAATTAGATCTCTCTCTTTATTCAATCAAAAAAGAATACAAATATAACTCTACACAAATGATCATTACAAGAAAAAAGCTTCTTGTGTGGAACCACATTTCTGGCTTTGTGAAGAACCAGATGAGATTTTAAAGTAATGTGCTGTCAAAAATCTTTGCAGGTACCTTATTGTCTTTGCAGCTCACTTAGAAAGGATAGAGAATAATCTGACAAATAAAACTTCCTCCCTACCAAAATGTTGCCTGCCACCAGCTATAGCTTTCTGATAGTTCTAGGATAAATACTCTTAGCTTCAATGTCTCTCTTCCTATGGTCTCACTTAAACAAGGTGAGCCAATAAATCAAGTTCTGTAGCACCCAGAGATCTTGAACAATACTTTTCCAAAAATAAGAATAATTTATGAGTTAAATTTTAGATTGAGGAAACTACCTAGAACTCTTTCATAAGTACATTAAAAACATTCATTAAGCATGGCCTACAAAATTTAATGAAACAATTGCAACACATTATAGAAACTATAAGAAATAAGTAGGAAATAAATGTGTTCTTTGGCTAAACTGGAACTAGCGCCTGGCGATGGTATCTATAGGTTTATTGAAAACTTAGAAATTTTTGTTTTGGTATAGATGATAAAACAATGCTAGACCACTGAAGCTCTAGGTCATTGAAATTTAAATTTGCTAGAAAATTTTCAGTGTTGTGGGTTCCACTGTTATCTTCCTTTTTCCTAGTGCAAGAGTTGGGGAGGTAGGAGGAACTGAAGTGTGATAAACAAACAAACAAAAACCAAAAACAAGCAAATGAGCCATCTTCGTTTCAGGTTAACAGTAATAATGAGTTTTTTCAAACAATTTAGGAAAAGAAATAGACATGTAGATCTTACCCTTATTTTCATTTGTGAATCAATATTTAGAATTGTAAGGCTACGATAGAGAAGTATGCTTATGAACTTTACATTCTGGTCAGCCTTTTCAGAAAAATTAAATTGGTTGCTATTTAACATATGTTGAAGTCCTAGCCTCAGAATATACCTCAGAATGTGACCTTATTTGGAAATAAGGTAGTTGCAGATGTAATCAGTTAAGGAGGGCAGGCCCCTAATCCAATATGACTGGTGTCCTTAAAGAAGATGGCCATGAGAAGACAGAGAAACAGGCGGAACTTTGTATGAAGATGTTGACAAAGATTTGGAATGATACATTTCCATCTGTCATCAGAAACTAGAAGAGAGGCTTGGAATAGATTCTCCTTCAGAGACCTCAGAAGGAAGCCACCTTCCCAACACCTTGATTTCAGACTTCTAACATCCAGAACTGTGAGGAAATAATTTTTTGTTGTTTAAGCAACCCAGTTGTGGTACTTTGTTATGGCAGCCCTAGGAAACTAATCCAGTTAATCTAAAGATTTACTTTTCTTCAGAAAATGACCTCTGTTAAGTTAAAAACAAAAGAGCAAGATTTGTGAATCAGCAGTCTTCTTAACTATTTTTTTCTTGTTGTCTGTGAATTGTTTTGCATATGTAGACACCTTCAGTGCCAAGAATGTGATTGAATGTATAATAGAGAAATATTTTGAGCAATTGTAAATAGGAGAAACAAAATAAATGTGAACTAGACTTAGCTGTCATTTAGCAGGACCTTACCCAAATGGTTAATAAAATATTCTAGATAACTGGAGAATGGTACTATCTAAAAGTAACACCTGTTATTAGAATATGTGATATTAGATTTAAAACTGTATTACAAGGTTATGCTAGCTTTTTTAATCTAACCTCCAATTCTAAGTGAATTGATAAAATGAATGTTTATTTCTCACTTTCATTGGTCATTCAGAGACATAGACACTCTTATATGTGGATTCTGCCCTTGTATGAGCTCTCAGAGGCCTTTCCATTCACACAGAAGATGATGTGGGAGTGGGGAAAAGTACATGAGCTTTGTAACTATTTTGGGCAGGAAGTGACACAAATCACTTCTGCTTACACAGCACTCATTCATGAGTTCTTAAAAACTCTGACTTGATAAGTATGTATGCAACTGTCCTTATGAGTTTGTATGTCATACGTCATGAAAAAGATAGTATTACACTCTTGAATCATTTTATTATCTTCACCCATTCTTGATGAACTTGGTAATTTTCTATTTTTACTATGGTGGCAATATTGTTATATCACACATCTCTAATTTGGTTTTCACTAATGGACTTTTGGTAGTGAGTTCTAAGACATTTGTTAAGACAACAAATGATATAATAAATAAACAATAAAATTCAATATATTTAACTGTAGTAAAAAATTACTCAATACTTTCTATGATTTGTACTCTTAAAAAAAACTGGTTTTCCCTCTATGTTTTCTTTCACAGCCTGTATTTTCTGAAATGGGATTCTATTTGTCTCAATGTCCCTAGTTTGTGTCTCTCTCTCTCTGATTTAATTTCTTCTTGTGCATAACGCAGCGAGAAGATGTCTCCTCTTGGTTCTCATCTCGGCTCTATTTATAATAATTTGTGGCCCAGATCAAATCACACGGCCTGTCTTATCCTCTGCTTTCTGGTCAGTAAGCTAAAAGAAAGGCTTTTAAACATCTCCTTGTGGCCCCTCCAGAGCCAAAGTTCTGTAATTCTAAGAACACTGAACTTAAACAGTAGTCAAGGATTGCATATTTACTCCCCCAGCCCACTGTAAATCATTAGACTGTTGTTAGGGAGTTTCGGCAAATTTAATCTTCAATAATCTACCTTAGCCTCTGAAATAAAAGCAATTATAGTCAGACATTTGTAATCACTGAAGCTTTCAAGTTTCATTTGCAACAAAATGAAACTCATTACTTTCTCTAATCAGCAAACTACTCAAATGTTACCTGCAAATCTAAAGAGTAATAATAAATACCTTAAAAAATTCTAGATTGAAATTAATAAATTATTCAGGGAAGTCTTATGAACCCAGAATCTAGAGAATAAGAAAATTCCTAGGGAATAGGGAATACTAATTTAGAATCACTTTAAGTAATGTAGGTGTGCCTAAGAGAATCAAACCTGACAAAACTGGTGTGCTTTGGTTTTCTGTAACCAAATTACACAATAATACATGGCATTTATAAAGTGATTGCAGTTTTTAATGTAGTTTTCTATACCTTTTCATTAATTCCCTACTCATAACCCAAAAAAGTAAATAATCATAACAGCATCATTTTTGAGCACTTGAAACATGCTGTTCTCTTGATTATTTCATTTAATCCTTATAAACCTTTTTAAAAGGACACTAGAATCATACACCACTTTATGATGAAGAAAATGACACTTAGAAATATTCTCACTTACTTAGGGTGGTTCAACTATTAGAAAGTAGTGTCAAGAAGCTGTTGGTACCCAGGGATGGCTTCTCTATTATGTGCCACAATGGCATATTGATTATTTTTAGTTAAAGTTACTTAAGAAATGGCCAGTGCAAGAGGGACACTTTGACTCTCCTCTCTGTCTCCCTGGAAGCAGAAAATAAATCTCTAACATGAAAGGTCCACTCCCTGAATCTGGAGGTAGAAGGATACTCTTATTGCCAGAGAGAGGGAATTCAAGCTAAGAAGCTTATATAAATAAACTTTGTTACTTCTTTAATTTACCAGACAAGCCCAAACTCTGCTTAGATTCTTCACTAATTAAGCACCCAAAGCCTAAATTTCTTTGGTCAATTCCTCAGAAATTTATTGTTTCTTTGTCTAAAAAGTATAAGAGCCGCCTGCTTTGGCTACTTCTTAGGTCCCATTTTCTATGAGACCTCCATGCGCAGGAATTAACATTTGTTTCTTTTTCTCCTGTTAATCCATCTGTGTCAATTTTATTATTACTCCAACCATAAGAACTCAGTAGGGGTAGAGGGAGAAATTTCTCCTTCCCCAAGAAACGTCACCAGGCATTGCCATATAATTAGCAACAACACTGAACTGCCTGCATATTGAGGAAGAGAACTGGATAGTGATGTGATTTGCTATTACTATTATTATTGTTGGAAAACTCTAAGTACTGTAAAATATTATTACAATACTTAAATTGTGGATAGTGATTTCCAGAGAGGCCACAAGATCATACAGATTTTTCCTGTTTGTTACCCAGGCTAGGCTTCGTGCTTCTGATTCCAAGCACTGTGTAATTTCTGATGCACCCCATTTTGTTTTCATCATGCCTCAGAGTATGGTATGAAATAGAGACATCCAGTGCAAGCTTTCTTAAATGACTTCCATGTCACTGACCCATCTGAAAACACAATACCCACCATTCCTTCTGGAAAACATACTCTTTTCACAAGCTGAAGACTTGGAACTGAAAGGTTCTCTCTAGAATCCTCGCATACTATTGCTCCACTAACCAAATCACTTCCAGCCCAGCTTTTGTCGTAAATTAGGGCCTCTGCTGTACTCAAATGAACAAGTGCAGGGACTTCCCTGGTGGCACAGTGGTTAAGAATCTGCCTGCCAATGCAGGGGACACGGGTTTGAGCCCTGGTCCGGGAAGATTCCACATGCCGTGGAGCACCTAAGTCCGTGCGCCACAACTACTGAGCCTGTGCTCTAGAGCCTGCGAGTCACAACTACTGAAGCCCATGCCTAGAGCCCATGCTCCACAATAAGAGAAGCGACCACAATGAGAAGCCCGTGCACCACAACAAAGAGTAGCCCCTGCTCGCTTCAACTAGAGAAGAGCCCACACGTAGCAATGAAGACCCATTGAAGCCAAAAATAAAAAATTAAAAAAAAAAAACAAATGCAGACAGATTCAGACTTAGTGAAACATAATCCATTTCAATTACAAAGTCTATGTGTCCATCCTAGCACTGCCTCTACTAGAATTGGCTGTTTGGAGGAAAAAATAAAAAGATCCTTTGGGTGGAAATGTGCAATGACTTTCTGGATAGCAATGTGGTGCCCACACCACATTGTCTGAGATTATCTGCGAGCTCATACTTTATTTATTTATTTTTTTTCTGGTCCCTCATCTGGCCATAGGGCATGTGGGGGATGTCTGATGGGCCACTTAATTTATGGGTATTCCTATTGGCCTCAGCAGGCTGGCTGGAACCTCTGTCCTTGTTTTCACTCATTTATTGTCTAAAATCCTTATGTTCAATGAAATCGTTCTTAATCGTTGGGGCTCAGAGACCTCTCCACCACCTGCTCCTCTCACTCAGCTTGCCTCTGAGAGCTTATACTTTGATTTTCAGGCATGGTTATTTACATCTTGTCCATTTTCAGAAGGCATATTTCAAATCAGAATATAAATTCTATGAGAATAAGATTTTTGGCTATTTTTAGTTCACTGCTTTATCTGCAGTGCTCCACACGTGGTCTATCACATAGAAGGTGTGCAACAAGTATTTGCTAAATGAATTAATAAATGAACAAATTCCAAAAAGTCTTCACTAAACTCATGCATTTTTCTGGTGATAAAAGTAGTTATAAACTCCAAAATAGGATGCAGATTCTTCATTATAGACAGCTTCTCTGACACAAATCTTCATAAGTAAAACCGAAGCTCTGAAATCAAATGCACGAAACAAATAATAAGATGGCAGCTTACTATAAATAATAATATACTATACAGCTTCTCACTGCATTAACTTTTTAGCTTTGAAAATATGTAGCCAGTTGTAGATCGCAGAGAAAGATTCTCTTCAACTCAGTAGATTCCTATAGCTTCAAATGAACCCTTCGGTGACTGATCCTTTACTAAGGAAGAAGAGGTAGAGGGAATAATAAGCCTTTCTGATTGCTAGTTTGTTTTCTATGATCTCAGGAGAAACCAAGATATTCTCCCTTCATAATATGTTAACAGATGCTGTTTCCAGATCAGTTTTATACTAACCTAGAGAAAAGAGACATTAATTTGACTAGGAATGTTAAGACAGTCTTAAAAGCAAAAAGGTTATTTGATTTTCAATATCCTTTTGTCCTGTAGCTTTCTTGTGTATCATACTCATCTGTGTCATGTAGATAGAATGAGGGGAAAAAAAGTGAGGAAGTGTGATGAAGAGGTTTTTTGTTTGTTTGTTTTACTGGGCCAAGCCTGGAAGGGGCACACATTACTTCTGCTCACATTTAACTGTCTATAAATCAGGCACATGGTAACATCTAACATCAAGTAATGCTGAGAAATGCAGTATTCCCAGAAGGAGGAGGAAATAGGTTTGGTAAACAATTTCTGTCACAGAATGACATATAAAAGTTAAAAGATTAGGAATTTTCTCACATTTGATTCTGTGAGTTTGTATTTTCTTCATAGTATACTTCTGCCATCCTTTTTGCTACCATCATTTCTCCCCTCCTATATTTCCTTTATCCCCTCATTATCATGAAATTCCACAAATATCTATTTAGCAACTAATTAGTGGCAGCCCAACAAGTTCTGTATAGGGAGAGCTTAGGAGTGGCAGGCTGGTTAGAAGGGGAGCTAGGGGACTTTTCCTGAAGCATCTTATAGTGTAATTTCATTGTCTTATTAGATTCTATCATTATTTGGACTGGAATGGTGAATGAGGAGGCTGGTGATATTTGAAGAAGGGGTTGAAATGTCTTCATGACTGCCCTTTGCCCTCATTTTTATTCAAGTTGACAATAAAGTAGGCACACTGTCATTCACATGCTCACACGCTCAATTCTGGGGCCCTAAAAATTTTCTCAAACTATGGTTTTAGCAAGCCATTTTATTCCTTTGAACTTTTAAGCCTAAGTATTTTCTACTACATTTTGAATGTAGAAAATGTTTAACAATCACAATATTAAGTATTAAATAAAATGTCGCCTATGCTGGTTTTATTTACTTATTACCTGCATCAAAATAAACATGTTGTTTTATAGCAGAGTGTATACAAGTTAATGCAACCAGTAAGATAACGTTTCATTTTTCAATGTGCTTAGAATATAATTACCACAACCTTTCTTTTGTTTTTAATGTGCTCATATCAAACTAAATCTTGCTAGCTGTTAATTTGAATGACCTTGAGTAAGATGAATAATGAAAAGAAAACTTTGTAACTATGATAATATTCTATAAAATAATTGTATGGAAGTCACACATTTCCAATGTTAAGCATATTATCTCTAGCTGATAGGCTTTAATGACTATGAAAGCCTAAGATACAGAAATGAGTGGTCCCCCTTGAATAAAGAGGAATAATTATGTTCCTAAGAACAAATCAAATAAGACCATCTTTCTTTTGTAGTTAGTGTGTATTTAGACATTAGTCTCTTAAAGAATGATATTATTTCAAGGCAGTATTTTAGATACCTTGTTGACTTTTAAAAAGTATGACACTATTTGTTCCACCAAATAGCTTAAATAGTTGGGAATATAAGCTATATAATTGTAAAATAAAACTGTTTAACATATAAATTATTTCAAGATAAATTAGTTAAATTGATAGATCAAAGGATGAAGATGTTTCTGTGAGCAAGAGATGGTCAGGGAAATCTGTACCCTATGCAAAGGAATTATCTGGGCCTTCAAGGATAACTTGTGTTTGTCTTGGTAGAGGGAAGAGAGGTCTCTTTCCTAGCAAAGGGGAAGTGTGTTAGTAAGGGTACGTACCTGAATATCAGGATGAGTCTGGAAGAAATATTAACCTAAAACATTTTGTTTGTAAATGACAAACACCCAACCTAAACTAACTTAAAGAAGAAATTTATTGGCTCACATAGCTATGAATTATGGCATTGCTGAATCCTGGGGCGTGAACAGTATAATTAGGACTCTCTCTCTCTTTCCATCTCTGGGATCCAATTTCTTCCATTCACTGATGTTTTCAGATAGGCTCTGCCTAAGTAGTAGGAAAGAAGGCAGCTATATACATATATACAACATTCATTAGAAAATTAGATTTTAGAAAATTTGATTGATTCTGTCATCTATCACTGAACTAATGATTGTGATCTGAGTGATACAATGTTGTGGTTTAGACTGGGATAATAGGCCCATTTCTCAAGTGGTGATAGAGGAAGATCCTACCTGAACTTTATAAAATGGGTTGTTCGTGTAAAGATGGTTTCATTTACCATCAGACGAAGGCATCTTGGAAAGGCACAAAACACCTGTATTCCTTACAGGAACATCTAGGGCACTAAACTGCCAAAGTAAAGGAGACGTTTCAGGGAGTATCTGGCAGTAATTTGGTGTCAGATTGTGGAAGATTTTAAGAACAAATATGTTTTCTTTTAATCTTCTAAAAAATTAAGGTGATTTCTTTGGAATGAGCAGTGGTACTCTGAAGGCCATATATTAGGAAGATTAATCTGGCAGTGGAAGCAGAATAGATTGCAGTAGGAGCCAACAGTAGCAAGAAGATGAATTTGAGGATTGCGATGGACATCTAAGGGTGATGTGACAAATCCCTGACCATGGCTAATGATGGTGGAAATAATGTGGAGGTTATATCTATATATCTGTACCTATATATAAACTTGCAGAAAAAACTACACTGACATGACCTCTTGAATGATAGGACAAAAGAACTGAGGAGGTAGAAAACATTTTAAGGAAACTTCTAGAAAATACTTAATTAGAACTAGAGTGAACTGGCAATTAAGGAATAAAAATTTTCAAAATTCTTCCTCTCCATTCTTCCTGAGGCTGAATATTCTATTTCAAAACTAAATAGCTCTGTGCTTACATAAAAGCATTTTATTTTCATATGTGGTTCCCTTGAATTGCTCTAGGCTATTTCTCCTCTATCTAGTTTTTCCTCATATACGAGACTTAAACTCTTTTTTTATATCAGGTTTTTTGACTTGAAATCCTCAAGCGTTATGTTCAATTTGTACAGAAGTAGACTGAAGAGCCTGGTAATTTGAATGATATGGGAAAGAAATTAAGGCTCTGAATGGCAAATATCCAAACCTTTGTCTCTTGTGTTATGTACCTTGTCATTTTGACAGGAGAGAGTAGAATTGACATTCTTTTGACAAAGTAATAATAATATAACCAAATCCTCCCATCTCTTGGGGTTGTTTTGAGGCTCAAATGGATATAACAAGTGCACACATTTTGAAAGCTTAAATGTGAAGTATTGATATTTAATTATTTCATTTTACTTTGTGACTTTACTTCATCATAATGCAAGCTTATGTTTGGTGAGTTAATAGCTGAGATGGAAAGACAGGTTTGAGATTTCAATCTTTAGTGCCTTATCCCAATAATTGGCAAACAGTCTGCAGACTCTTTTTTACTCATGATAAATATGTTTAAGACATTGCATATTCTTAGCTATCTTTTCAAATAACAGGAGTGAAATGGACACAGGAATTTTGACAGGAATTTATTTGGGCCAAGAAGGATGGCAAGAACTACCAATCAATTCTATACAAAATATAATCAGTAAATTTAAGACTGTCCATATTTCAGATGTTTTATCTGTAAGGTATTTGTCAATACTTTGAATGGACTACAGTTGAATTTGCTCCCTCCTTTTACTGGGCAGTGATTTGGTTAGCAATAGACAGACTGGTTTGTGGCTTCTTGTATGGTAGTGCAACATACATGAGTGATTTCTTGAAGGGAAATCACAAATTACTTGAAAAGATCAATACAAATCCAGCTTCAGATTTCAGTAACTGAGGTCAATTTAACATTTAGAATAACTGGGGGTATTGCTGGTTTATCTGCATTATTTTGCATGGTTTTAAATGCTAAGGAAGTAAACAGAGAATAAAAATCCAGCCACTAAAAACTCCCTGCTTTCCTGAAGATGACTGTTTATATTTTCATCATTCTGCGGATTATTTAAACATGTGTTTAAGTTGATACATAAGGAGATACACAAAGTAACAACACTTTTTAGAATACTTTCTGGAAGTCAGAGGTGTAAAGATATAAATATATTTGTGATGCATTCTCAGTGAATCACATTAAAAACCATCTCTGCAATATTGGAACTTTGAATCTGAATTTCTTAAAAACTCTTGAAAATGCATGCTTTGTAGCAAGACGTCTCTCCCTCAGGTACTTTCTTGCTCTCCTTACTTGCTACTATTTCCCAGGTATCCTCAGCCCCTGTGTCAGACTTTAATGTTTTCCTGGTGTGTGCGTATCACCCCTATCCACCTGGCTACGCGGTTACTGATATTTATAGATTCTGCACCTTGTTTGGATTATTCTAATCCTTTCCTCCTTTTGCAATAATTAGGTTGGGAGATACACAATAAGGTAAGATCAGCTTTGGTGTCTTTTTCCGCTTGGAAAACATAATCCCAATAGATAGGTATTGAAAAACAGTCCCATTACCTCAGGGTCATAATATTAATAATACAAGCTTAATAAAACCAAGGATTTGTTATCAGTATATTCTGTCCCTAAAGAGCACAAAACTGAAGATAGGGAATCAGCTCACCTTATATAAATAAGAGTTTCACAGGTTGCCAGCTGGCAGTCACTTGCCAAAGGCCCCTGTTATCCACCTCCCTGCTCCCCAGAGCAGATAAGAGGTTTGGGCAGAAGATGACAGACTATCACTACTTGCCATACGTCAAAACTTGTGTTACCGTGTTTACTGTATTTTCAAACCTATGAAAATACATTACTAAAGATGCGAAGCTCTGGAAGCCAAACTAACCACAAAAGGAAGGATGCTGTGGAGATGAGAATTTGTAAAGCCTAAATTAGACTGACCTATTGACTTGTATTATAAGACAGCCTGTATTAGTGTTAGTTACCAATATCTATAAACAGAGGGAATCATAACAGTAACAGGGACAAAAGTATTAGTAGTCAAAAACTGATTTCCATCAGTTGCCCCATCACTCTAGCAGTTATATATATGTGTGTGTGTGTTTGTATGTGTGTCAAGAGAGAGAGAGACAGAGATAAATATACAGATCTAGAGAGAGAGAGAGCTATAGAATTTATACACAGAGAGAGAGAGAGAGAGTGCCTGAGTACTCTCTGTCTGTATGTGTGTGTCTGTGTAACAGGAGGTTGGGATAATTTTAGAGTCTAAAAAAAGTCACTTTCAGGGGAAAAAAAGTAAAGCAAGCACTCTAGTTAAACATGACTGGTGATAAAACCAGAATCTCATGTTTCTAAGCATTTAAAAAATTTTTTTATAGAAGTAGAGTTGATTTACAATGCTGTGCCAATCTCTGCTATGCAGCAAAGTGACTCAGTTCTACACATAGAGACGCTCCCTTCTCATATTCCTTTCCACTATGGTCTATCACAGGATATTCAGTACAGCTTCCTGTGCTGTACATTAGGACCCTGTTGCCTATCCATCCCAAATGTAATAGTTTGCATCTACCAAGCTCAAACTCCCAGTCCATCCCTCTCCCTCCCCTCCCTCCCCTTGACAACCACAAGTCTGTTCTCTATGTCTATGAGTCTGTTTCTGTTTTGTAGGTAGGTTCATTTGTGCCATATTTTAGATTCCACATATAAGTGATATCAAATGATATTTGTCTTTCTCTTTCTGACTTAGTTCACTTAGTATGATAATCTCTAGTTGCATCCATGTTGCTGCAAATGGCATTATTTCATTCTTTTGATGGCTGAGTAGTATTCGATTGTATCTGTGTACCGCATCTTCTTTATCCATTCATCTGTCAATGGCCATTTAGGTTGTTTCCATGTCTTGGCTATTGTGAACGGTGTTGCTATGAACATAGGGTGCATGCATCTTTTTGAATTATAGTTTTGTCCAGGTATATTCCCAGGAGTGGGATTGCTGGATCATATGGTAATTCTATTTTTAGTTTTCTAAGGCAGTGGTCCCCAACCTTTTTGGCACCAGGGACTGGTTTTGTGGAAGACAGTTTTTCCACAGATGGGGGGGTGGGGAGATGGTTCAGGTAGTAATGCAAGTGATGGGGAGCAACAGATGAAGCTTCACTCCCTCACCTGATGCTCACCTCCTGCTGTGCGGCCTAGTTCCTAACAGGCTGCGGCCCAGGGGTTGGGGACCCCTGTTCTAAGGAACCTCCATACTGTTTTCCATAGTGGCTGTACCAGCTTACATTCCCACCGACAGTGTAGGAGGGTTCCCTTTTCTCCACATCCACTCCAATATTTGTTATCTGTAGACTTTTTAATGATGACCATTCTGACTGGTGAAATGTGGTACCTCGCAGTTTTGATTTGCGTTTCTCTAATCATTAGTGATGCTGAGCATCTTTTCATGTGCCTCTTGGCCAACTGTATGTCTTCTTAGGAGAAATGTCTACTGAGCTCTTCTGCCCATTTTTCGACTGGGTTATTTTGTCTTTTTGTTGTTGAGTTGTATGAATTGTTTGTATATCTTGGAGCTTAAGCCCTTGTCTGCTGCATCATTTAAAAACATTTTCTCGCATTCTGTAGGTTGTCTTTTCAGTTTTTTTTTTTTTTAATGGTTTCCTTTGCTGTGCAAAAGCTTGTAAGTTTGATTAGGTCCCATTTGTTTATTTTTGTTTTTATTTCTATTGTCTTGGGAGACTGACCTAAGAAAACATTGGTACAATTTATGCCAGAGGATGTTTTGCCTATGCTCTCTTCTAGTTTTATGGTGCCTTGTCTTATGTTTAAGCCATTTTGAGTTTATTTTTGTGCATGGTGTGAGGGTGTGTTCTAACGTCATTGATTTACATGCAGCTGTCCGACTTTCCCAGCACCACTTGCTGAAGAGACTGTCTTTTTCTTATTTTATATTCTTGACTCCTTTATTGAAGATTAATTGACCCATAGGTCTGTGGGTTTATTTCTGGGCTCTCTATTCTGTTCCATTGATCCATATACTTGTTTTTTTGAACCAATACCACACTGTTTTGATTACTGTAGCTTTGTAGTATTGTCTGAAGTCTGGGAGAGTTATGCCTCCTGCTTTGTTTTTTTCCCTCAGTATTGCTCTAGCAATTCTGGGTCTTTTATGATTCCATATACATTTTTGGATTATTTGTTCTGTGAAAAATGTCATGGGTAATTTGATAGGGATTCCATTAAATCTGTAGATTTCTTTGGGTAGTATTGCCATTTTAACAGTGTTAATTTGTCCAATCCAAGAGCATGGGGTATCTTTTCTATTTCTTTGAATTCTCTTTTATTTCCTTTACTAATGTTTTACAATTCTCTGTGGATAAGTCTTTCACCTCCTTGGTCAGGTTTATTCCTAGGTTTTTTTTTTTTTTTTGGTACAATTTTAAAAGGTTTTTTTTTTTTACATTCTCTTTCTGATATGTCATTGTTAGTGTAAAGGAATACAGCCGATTTCTGAATGTTGATCTTGTATCCTGCTACTTTGCTGAATTCATTTATTAGATCTAATAGTTTTTGTGTGGAGCCCTTAGACTTTTCTATATACAGTATCATGTCATCTGCATCTAGTGACAGTTTTACCTCTTCCCTTCCAATTTGGATACCTTTCATTTCTTTCTCTTGTCTGATTGCTGTGACTAGGACTTCTAGTACTATGTTGAAGAGAAGTGGTGAGAGTAGGCATCCTTATCTTGTTGCAGATTTTAGTGAGAAGGCTTTCAACTTTTCACTGTTGAGTATCATTTTGGCTGTGGGTTTGTCATAAATGTCTTTTATTATGTTGAGATATGTGCCCTCTATTCGCACTTTGGTAAGAGTTTTTATCATGAATAGATGTTGAATTTTGTCCAATGCTTTTTCTGCATCTATTGAGATGATCACGTGGTTTTTGACTTTTCTTTTGTTAATACGGTGTATTACATTGATTGATTTGCACATGTTGAACAATCCTTGTGAAACTAGGATGAATCCCACTTGGTCGTGGTGTATGATCTTTTTTATGTGTTGTTGGATTTGGTTTGCTAATATTTTGTTGAGAATTTTTGCACCTATATTCATGAAAGATACTGGTCTGTAATTTTTCTTTTTTGGTGGTGTCTTTGTCTGGTTTTGGTATCAGGGTGATAGTGGCTTCATAGAATGTCTTTGGGAGTGTTCCCTCCTCATCAGTCTTTTGAAAGAGTTTGAGGAGAATTGGTTTAACTTCTTCTTTGTTTGGTAGAATTCGCCTGTGAAGCCATCTAGTCCTGAATTTTGTTTGTAGGAAGTTTTTTTATTACAGATTCTATTTCGCTTCTAGTGATCGGTCTTTTCAAATTATCTATTTCTTCTTCATTCAATTTTGCTTTCTAGAAAGCTGTCCATTTCTTCTAAGTTGTCATATTTGTTGGCATATAATATTCATAGTGTTCTCTTACGGTTTTTTGTATTTCTGCATATCAGTTGAGATTTCTCCTTTTTCATTTCTTATTTTGTTTATTTGGGTTCTCTCTCTTTTGGTGAGCCTGTCTAGAGGTTTGTCAATTTTGTTTACCCTTTGAAGGAACGAGCTCTTGGTTTTATTGATTTTTTTCCTATTGTTTTTAAAATTTCCTCCCTGATCTCTATTATTTCCTTCCTTCTGCTGAGTTCTGGTTTGTTTGTTCTTCTTTTTCTAATTCTTTTAGGTGATAAGTTAGGTTGTTTACTTGAGATTTGTCTTGTTTTTGGATGAAGGCCTGTATCACTATGAACTTCCCTCTAAGAACTGCTTTTGCTGCATTCCATAGATTTTTGTATGGTTGTGTTTTCATTGTCATTTGTCTCAAGGTATTTAATTTCCTTTTTGATTTCCTCATTGACCCATTGTTTTGTTTTGTTTTTTAACATCTTTATTGGCATATAATTGCTTTACAATGGTGTGTTAGTTTCTGCTTTATAACAAAGTGAATCAGCTATATGTATACATATATCCCCATATCTCCTCCCTCTTGTGTCTCCCTCTCACCCTCCCTATCCCACCCCTCTAGGTGGTCACAAAGCACTGAGCTGATCTCCCTGTGCTTTGTGGCTGCTTCCCACTAGCTACCTATTTTACATTTGGTGGTATTTATAAGTCCATGCCTCTCTCTCACTTCGTCCCAGCTTGGCCTTCCCACTCCCCGTGTCCTCAAGTCCATTCTCTATATCTGCATCTTTATTCCTGTCCTGCCCCTAGGTTCTTCAGAACCTTTTTTTTTTTTTTAAGATTCCATATATATGTGTTAGCATACAGTATTTTTCTCTTTCTGACTTACTTCACTCTGTATGACAGACTCTAGGTCCACCCACCTCACTGCAAATAACTCAATTTTGCTTCTTTTTATGGCTGAGTAATAGATCCATTGGTTTTTCAGTAGCATGTTATTTAGTCTCCAAGTAATCGTTTTTTCTTGTTTCTTTTCCTGTGGTTGATTTCTAGTTTGATGCCATGTGGTCAGAGAAGATGCTTGAATTAATTTCTGTACGCTTAAATTTGTTGAGGTTAGTTTTGTGCCCTAGCAAGAGGTCAGTCCTAGAGAATGTTCTGTGTGCACTTGAAAAGAATGTGTATTCAGTTTATTTTTTGGATGTAGTGTCCTGAAAATATCAATTAAGTCTACCTGTTCTATTGTATCATTTAGGACCTCTGTTGCCTTATTGATTCTCTGGCTGGAAGATCTGTCCATTGATGTGAGTGGGGTGTTAAAATCTCCTACTATTATTATATTCCTATCGATCTCTCCCTTTATGTCTGTTAGTATTTATGTATTTGGGTGCTCCTATATTAAGTGCATATATGTTGATGAGTGTAAAACCCTCTTCTTGTATTGATCCTTTTGTCATTATATAGTGTCCTTCTTAGACTTTATAGCCTTTACTTTAAAGTCTATTTTGTCTGATATGTGGGGCTTTCCTGGTGGTTCAGTGGTTGAGAATCTGCCTGCCAATGCAGGGGACCACAGGTTCGATCCCTGGTCCTGGAAGATCCCACATGCTGTGGAGCAACTAAGCCCATGTGCCACAACTACTGAGCCTGTGCTCTAGAGCCTGCAAGCTACACTACTGAGCCTGCGTGCCACAACTACTGAAGCCCACGTGCTTAGAGCCCATGCTCTGCAACAAGAGAAGCCAACACAATGAGAAGCCCTCTCACCACAACAAAGAGTAGCCCCTGCTCACCGCAACTAGAGAAAGCCTGCACGCAGCAAAAAAGATCCAACACAGCCATAAAAAAAAAAAAGCTGCAACTCCTGCTTTCTTACTATTTCTGTTTGCATGAAATATCTTTTTCCATCTCCTCACTTTCAATCTATGTGTGTCCTTTGTCCTAAGGTGAGTCTCTTGTAAGCAGCATATTATAGGCTCTTATTTTTTTTATCCAGTCTGCTTCTCTATGTCTTTTGATTGGAGCATTCAGTCCATTGACATTTAAGGTAATTATTGATACGTATGTGTTTATTGCCTTGTAAACCTTGTTTTCCAGTTGATTCTTTGTTTCTTCTTTGGCCCTTTCTTTTTCTGGTTTTCTTTTTGTGGTTTGATGATTTCCTTTTATTTTACACTTGTGTTCTCTTCCTTTAGGTTTTCTGTGAAGCTATTGTATGTTTTTGATTTGTGGTTGCCCTGTTTTTCAAGTATGTTAACCCCTTCCTATATCTGCTTGCTTTGGGATAGTCATATAGGCTCAAACACATTCTTGGAAAAAAAAAAGAATCTGCATTTTCATACTCTCCTTCCCCATATTTTATGATTTTGATGTCCCTTTTTACATCTTCATGTTTATCCCTTTTGCTCCTGATGTTTATCATTGCTTTCACAAATAGGTTTTTTTGTTTTTTTCCTTTTGGTCTGTATACTGGCTAATTTAAGTGATTTACTTGCCAGTTGTGATTTCCTCCTTCCTATTTCTTCTTGCTTCTTTTCTATTTAGAAGTGACCTTTCAATATTTCTTTTAGGATAGGTTTAGTATTGCTGTAGTCTTTTAGTTTTTATTTGTCTGATAAATTCTTTATTTCCCCTCCTATTCTAAATGATTATCTTGCTGGGTAGAATATTCTAGGTTGCAGAATTTTCTCTTTCAAGGCTTTGAATACATTTTGCTACTCCCTTTAGGCCTGCAGTGTTTCTGTACAGAAATCAGCTGATAGCCTTATGGGGGTACCCTGGTGAAGAACTCTGTTTTTCTTTTGCTGCCTTTAGAATCCTCTCGTTATCTTTAAATTTTGTCATTTTTATTATAATATGTCTTGGTGTAGGTCTGTTTGGGTTCATCTTGTTTGGGACCCTCTGTGCTTCCTGTATGTGGATATCTGTTTAGGTTTGGGAAACTCTCATCTCTGCCTCTTTTCTCTTTCTTCTCCTTCCAGACTCCCTATTATGTGTAGATTAGCCCACTTTATGTTATTCCATAGATCTCTTATATTGCTTTCATTTTTTTTTAATTTGGCTTTCTGTCTGCACTTTTGATTGGGTAATTTCCACTGGTCTATTTTCCAGGTCACTTACTCTTTCTTCTGCAGTATTCATTCTGCTGTTAGTTGCCTTGAGCTCAGCTTTTGTCTCAGCAAATGAATTTTCTAATTTTTCTTGACTCCTTATAGTTTCTAGTTCCTTTTCACAGTAATCTGCATTTCTGCTGACAGCCTTTCTTAATTCCTCCAGTATTTTCATTACTGCCTTTTGAACTTGGTGTCTATTAGACTGAAGAGGGCTGTTTCAGTGTTTGTTTCTTCAGGGGAATTTTTCTTGGTCTTTTAACTGAGAGTGGTTCCTCTGCTTCTTCATTTTGCTTATATGTCTCTTACTCTGTGAGTTTAGAAGAAACAATTATCTACTGTAGACTTGGAGGGCTATTTACAAGCAGCAGTGTCCATGAGTAGCTTGTGTGAGGTTAATATTTTTTTTGACACAAGGGCTGTTTTTGGTTTGGATGCTTGATGTCACTTTCCTCAGCATGTGCTGGCTGTTATTCCCTTGATAGGGGGTGTGCAGATGCACAGGTGCACGCTCCCAGGGAGGCAGGGGCAGTGGTTGGCTCCTGGTGGTGGGTCCCTCTGCAGTGATGGCAATGGGTTGCACATCCCCCAGGGAAGTTAGACCCAGATTGTGAGGCCCTAGGGGGTGGCAGCGGGTCACGTACTCCGGCAGAGATGGGGACAGTGGTTGGCACCTAGTCATGGGTCCCTCCTCAGCAGCTGCGGGGGCCATACACACTCCCGGGGAAGTTGGCCCCAGATCGCAGGACCCTCGGCAGTGGCAGGCAGTGCTGGCTCCCAAGAAGGTGGGGGCAGTGACCTGCACCCCTGCTCAGGGACCCTTGGCATGTCCGCATCTGCCTCTGGAGTCTGACATGGCAGCTGCAGCTCACGCCTGCCCCTGTAGCTCGATCACACAGGATCCCTCTCACCCTCCATCACTCAGGTTCCCTCTCCCCGTCACTCACCTAGGCTCCATCTCACCCTCACTCACACAGGGTCCCTCACAACCTCTCTCACTCAGACTACGTCTCTCCCTCCCTCACTCAGACTCCCTCTCACCTTCCCTCATTCGGGCTCCCTTTGACTCTCACTCACCTAGACTTACTCTCACTCTCTCTCACTCAGGCTCCCTCACTCCCTCCTTCACTCAGGCTACCTCTCATCCCCTCTCACTCAGTCTCCCTCTCACCCTCCATCACTCAGGCTCTGTCTCTCCCTCCCTCACCAAAAAAAAAAAAAAAAAATTTTTTTTCATTGCACACTTAAGGTTAGTGCATTTTTGCTCATTTCAGTATGTATTTTTTACATCAACAAAGTTTAAAATGTTTTTCAAAATCATAACCTTTTGACTGGAGGAATTTTATCATAAAATAGTGAAGAATGGTGTAGTAGAAAGAAAATAGGATGTAAGACTAGGCTTATGTAATGTCTCTTTTTTTAGAAGACTCTGATCTTCATAAAGCCTTTTTATTTCTCTTGATTTTGTTTCGAAAGTTCCTGAGTTCTGATCCTCAGGCTATTCACTACAAAACGAAGTGTAGATTGAGCAATTATCAGATCAATTTTATTAATGTGCAATGTAGTCCCAATCACCTTCCAACCAGAAATGAAAAATTTCCATATTATTCTGTTAATGCCTTCCCAGATTTCATGATTGCATGAAATTCATGAATACGATATTTCTTGTAGACTGTAACCTATACTTATGCATAAAACCAGTTTCTGTTCTTTGAAAGGCCAGGATTACATTTTGGAGAATTCCTTAAAATTATCTTACAATTTATTAGTGATTGGAGATAACAACATATGTTCTGGGATGCTTTGATTTTACGTCAGCCTTTTCTTTGATTCTTAAAAATGAAATTACATTATTGATTAACAGAAGGTGACTACTGTGCCTTTATGATATCCAAAACAATAAGCAAATCAGAGAGGATAGGAGACTTTGGTAAAATTTACAGTTTATATTTCATTCATGCATTTATTCATGTATTCATAAAGAAAATATTTAAGGAGCACTAAACTTAGCTTCAGACGCTAATAAAGAATCTGGAAAGTCAAAGAAGAATGAGATGCAGAAGTTTCCCTCAAGTAGCTCACGGTCTGAATGAATAAATGGAAACATTAAAAGACAGTTACAATAATAAATGATGGAATGTCTTAAGTAAATAGGTGAGGGAATATAGCAGACAGTGAAGATACTTATTAGGTATATAGTTATATGGGTGCATTTTAGTTTTAGAAATAATCCTCCTTTTCTGTTACGATTTCAGAGCTTTTTACTAAATTATAATCATAATGAATGAATTATATGTATTCTAATAGAACTGTTTAGTTGGTAAAATAAACTAATCTTGCAAAGACTGTAAGTCATGTTGAGAATAAATATGCCTAAATCATGTTAGAATCATCAAAGTCATTTAATTCAAATTATTATAAAAGTATAAACATTTGATAGTTCCAAATTTCATTACCAACTTCATTAGCTGACATTTCATTTTTTATGAGAACTAGCTTTAAATTTGTATTACATAATGAATAATTCTGTGCACTCAAGAGAACCACTTTTATAAGGGGTAAATAGTAAGTCAGAGTCTGGCAAATTACAAAGTTTTTGTTGTTGTTAGGATGTCATATTATTACATTAAAAGGATTATAAGACCAGAGCCCAGTTTAAAGTGTGTAGGGAAAAATCATAGTTATTGTACAAGATTGGCATGCCTGATAGCCAGGAAGGAAATAATGTCAGGTTTTTATGGTTGAAGAGAGCTCACGGTATGTGATGCACATTTACCACTTCAGGAAACTCTCAAAACCTGCCTTCATAGGTTCAATCCTGGGAGGCAGCCAAAGCTGAAGTGTCATAGAAATGTAATGATCAGCTCCCAAATTAAATTATGATTTTTAATGTAGAATTAATTGAGATAAATGATTTTGTTGCAAGTAAGGCAAAGGGTATGTAACTACCAAAGGAAGTAAATAAAATACTCATATTTGATAAGCTGGCCTATCCAAAGAAAATCTACCTTGGAAAATTAGGCCCTAGTCTGAACATTACAAAGTCTTAATTTTTTTCATTTATTTTTATATAATTAATCTAACTTTTAAAATATACCATTTATATCTACAAACTAATATATCCACCTTTTTGGATTTTCTATCATAATGGATTTTCAATCATAATGTGATATTTTTAGTGCTTTTATATCTTGTACTGATAACCTTACCGTATTTCTCTAACAAATACTATGTATACTCATTGAAATTTAATATTCTATAGTGGGCATAAGTCTCTAATTTAAAAATTCACTCTATTGCTATTAAATATACATTGTTGCAATTTCAATGAACATACACTTGATCAATGCAAGTATAATATTGATTTTGAAAAATGATTATTCAACTAAAAAAATGAACTATTATTGGATTTGTGTTTTTCAATGACACAATATACAATTGAACACTTTTATCATATTTGCAAAATAAATACATTATTTGTTGAATGAATGACAAAAATAAATAAATAAATGGAATTTAAACTTTATTATATATAGCATACATACGTAGTATGAACATAAAACACATGCATCGCTCAGTTTATTTTCACAAACTGATCAACACCATGTTATAGGCCCCACATCAAGAAACAAACCATTCTAAATGCCTCCAGAAATTAGTCTCTTGCTCCTTTCCAGTCAACATCCTGTGCTCAAAGGTAACTACAAATCAATGGGGGTATTAATAATCTTTTTTTTTATAATTAAGATTATAGCTTTAATCATCAAATCTGCTATTGAATTTCAGAAACTCCCTCAGCTTTTACCTCCCTTAATATCAGCTCATGTGGTTCCCCAAATCTGGGCATTGTTAGAATAAATTTCACAATGGAGCAGGACCTCCCTGTTGTTACAGAAACAAGTGCTTTAGGAGAAGATTTCAAGTTGCAAGGTATCTGAAAATACTGATCGCTCCCAATTTCTGGGTTATTAATATGTGTAAGGCACCATGATGAGCACTTTACTATGCACTATTTAAATCTCACGACAACCTTCTGATGTAAATATTATTATACCAAATTATATGTGAGACAATTGACAATCAGCGAGAATATATGACTTCCTTATAATCAAACATGTATTAGGAGGTAAGGCCAGGATTCAAATCAAAATCCACCACAACGTAAGTGTATTAAGTACTATACTAACCTCCCTTCATGCAGTGCTTCATTTTTTTCTACGAAAATAAGAATATCATATATATAAGGCTCCTTACCTCATAACAGATTTAGTTAAAGCTATAATTTAATCTTCACTATTTATTCTCTCTAATGAATTAATTTCACCTAATTGGATATAGCATAAAAGTGAAAATAATGATTCTCTGTAGTCTTTTTTTTCCTTTCATTTGAAATATTCATTTCAATTGTCTAAAAAAATAGTATTGCTATTTTGAAATACCCATGATATACTTTGTTTCATTTCATGTTTTTATTGTCTGAAGAGTTATTGATCCATGGTTTCACAATTTAATTTTTCTTTGTCCTAATGATTACATGCATGTGGGATCATATTTTATAAAATTAAAACACATTTTTTTATCATCTTAAAATCTAAGACACAAAACTAGATAAGATGAAATTAAATATGTTTAGGAACTATGTGTTAATATCATAAAAATGCTAAATCCCTTCTAGGCCACTTCTATCATTATTAATGATAGCACTTACTTTTTCTTGAGTACATCAGTTTTGGAAGGTTCTTTATTTACTCGACACAGAAGTTTATCACAATATGGATCTCAGCAAACATTCACCCTAGTTAAAAAGCTATGACAAGCAAAATAATATGTGAGAATATATGCAATGTGCAAACCAGTTGCTCTAAAAGATTCTTCAGGCCACAGGATCTCAGAGAGGGAAGAGTCTTGCTGGTGCTATCTATAAGGGAAGGAGCACAGAGGAGTTGGGTTAAGAGCTAGAATTTATAAAAGTAGAAACTAAATCTACAGCATTCCAGAAAGAAGGAACAACTGGGGCATTTTTTAGGAAAAAAATGGCAATGGCTTTAGCCAAATTTTAATGTTAATCTGACAAGCATCATAAGAAGCAGACTGGAAGAGGAAAAAAACTTTAGACAAGAGCACTGGTTATACAATTATTATTATTGTAACCCTGATGTGACATGATGAAATTCTGAGGATATAATTACTTTTCAAAATGATGATTTACCTACAGAGGTAATAGGTGCTTCTTGGCTCTTTTCTTTTTAAAATTCTAGTTGAATAAAAGACTGTCCGGAAGGCCAGAAATTATACTAGGGGAAAATAAGTAAAGATAAAAGAAGAACCCTGGTAAAGAGGTAAGAATTTGGGGCCAACATTTAAAAATGTTTTAGTCTGAAATGAAAGCTAACCGTGAGCAAGGAATACTGGATATTAAATAACGAGTGTAACTTGTAGCCTAAGAGCTTCCTTAGTGGATGGTCATGTATCTTTACATTCCTGTTACTTAGCATAATACCTGACACACA